>NC_057803.1:575724700-575857192 GCF_018294505.1 Triticum aestivum | reverse complement strand
AATCCCGTCCTCTCCGGCTCCGCTCAACAGTCCGGAGCGTGGTCCGGTCGCCATTGCTTACTGAACAGTCCAAACTGGCGTGGTCCGGGCCGGCGCTACTCCTTTCGCTGGTAAGGAAGCCCTACCTTTCCTTTCCTCGGATAATCGTACGTTTCCCCGTCAATTCTGCCCTGAACAATCAAATCCAGCCGGACCCGTTCCTCCAGGATCCACCCCGAGTTCCCTGACCGGGACAAGCATCAGGGTCAGCTTGCTGAATTTGGTCCCTGTCTTCTTGCACCCCAGTGTAACTTCTGCAAAAAACACAGCCATGTCTGCTCCCCATGCCTTGACCCCAATTAGTTGTGTGTGTGTGTGTAAAGGCAGTGGAGATCGGGGGATAGAGTAGGGTGGTGGAAGCTGCAGATCTGACCACATGCTGGTAACAGCGCATCATCTTTTGTTTATGCATCTAGACTCCAGTGGCCAAAGCAGAGAGGTTGGTGGTGTGTCATGGACTCATGTGGAGGCCTTTTTCGCTTGCTTGATTAATGGGAGTCCGGTGGGCTCATGGATGGCATGCATCGGAGCACTTTGCCGTAAGATGCAACAAACACCTGCTAGTCTGTCTGTCATGATTTCTCACCAACCTTGCCACGTTTTTTTTCCTCCAAGGGGGGGAGTGGGGTGGGGGGAGGGGTAGATCCAGCATGGTGTGGGCAGTGTGGAGAGGGGTATATAAGGAGCTGCGGCCTTCTCTCTGCACACAACTTGTAGGCACGCAGCTTCTCCTCTGTTTCTTCTCTGCGGCAGTGTGCTTGTCGAGATCTCCCTCGGCTCTTGAGATCTGGTGAGCGTCTCCCTGATCCATGCATCAATTTTTACATAGTTTGTAGTCTGGTATCTCGTCCATCATGTGAGTAGTGTGGCTTCATGCTGTAGTTGGCCTTTCTCATGTTTTCTGAAGATACTTGCAACTTCAGATCTTAGAGTTTGCTTAGGATCCATTGACTTTGCTGATCTAGTCCTGGTTTGATTTGGTAACCTGAATCACATTCATTGATGTCATGAATTTATTCTACTTTCCCGTTTTTAGTTTAGAATTACGTTTCATTTTACTGATTGTTCCTATGGCCGGTGAATCGGATGATTGTCGTGATATTCTTCAGTCTGCCATTCTCCTTACACACATTCTGTCATACGCATTACCCCGTAGTCTGCAACAAAAGGCACATAGTTTATTTTCTTTTTGCCACCTCAAGTTAGCTGATGCTATGAAGTTGCCAATATCTGACTGTTTACTGAATTTATTGGGGCGTCTTTGTTAGAATCTGGCTTTGTATGTGTCTGTCGTGTCAACCCTTTTCCACACCAGGATCTGAATCTTAATCACTTCTGTTGACTCAGAAATGTCTTAACTATGTCTGATCTAACCAATAAAATAGAAAACTATGTCTGATCTGTAATAGTTTTCACTTCTTGTTTTACAGTCCCCTAAAGATCCACTCTCTGTGATCCCAGGTTAAGCGGACAAGATGGTGAAGATCTGCTGCATCGGAGCTGGCTATGTCGGCGGCCCAACAATGGCTGTCATTGCCGTCAAGTGCCCAGCAATTGAGGTTGTTGTTGTTGACATCTCCAAGCCTCGCATTGACGCTTGGAACAGCGACAAACTCCCGATCTACGAGCCTGGCCTTGACGAGGTTGTCAAGGCGTGCAGAGGCAGGAACCTCTTCTTCAGCACCGACGTCGAGAAGCACGTTGCTGAGGCCGACATCATCTTTGTCTCAGTGAACACCCCCACCAAGACCCGTGGCCTGGGAGCCGGCAAGGCTGCCGACCTCACCTACTGGGAGAGCGCTGCCCGTATGATCGCCGACGTGTCCAAGTCTGACAAGATCGTCGTTGAGAAGTCCACTGTCCCTGTCAAGACTGCAGAGGCCATTGAGAAGATCTTGACCCACAACAGCAAGGGCATCAACTACCAGATCCTCTCCAACCCGGAGTTCCTGGCCGAGGGCACGGCTATCGAGGACCTGTTCAAGCCTGACAGAGTGCTTATCGGTGGCCGGGAGACCCCCGAGGGCAGGAAGGCCGTTCAGGCTCTCAAGGAGGTGTACGCCCACTGGGTTCCTGAGGAGAACATCATCACCACCAACCTGTGGTCTGCTGAGCTCTCCAAGCTCGCTGCCAACGCGTTCTTGGCCCAGAGGATCTCATCCGTGAATGCCATGTCCGCGCTCTGCGAGGCCACCGGCGCCAACGTGTCCGAGGTGTCTTACGCCATCGGTAAGGATTCCAGGATCGGCCCCAAGTTCCTGAACGCCAGCGTTGGGTTTGGCGGGTCCTGTTTCCAGAAGGACATCTTGAACCTGGTGTACATCTGCGAGTGCAATGGCCTCCCCGAGGTGGCCAACTACTGGAAGCAGGTGATCAAGATCAATGACTACCAGAAGAGCAGGTTCGTCAACCGTGTCGTGTCCTCCATGTTCAACACCGTCTCCGGCAAGAAGGTCGCCATCCTCGGGTTCGCCTTCAAGAAGGACACTGGTGACACCAGGGAGACCCCGGCGATCGACGTGTGCAAGGGCCTGCTGGGTGACAAGGCCCATGTCAGCATCTATGATCCCGAGGTCACCGAGGACCAGATCCAGCGGGACCTCGCCATGAACAAGTTCGACTGGGACCACCCCATGCACCTGCAGCCGACGAGCCCATCGGCTATAAAGCAGGTGAGCGTGGTGTGGGACGCGTACGAGGCCACCAAGGGAGCCCACGCCGTGTGCATCCTGACCGAGTGGAACCAGTTCAAGGAGCTGGACTACCAGAAGATCTTCGACAACATGCAGAAGCCGGCCTTTGTCTTCGACGGGCGCAACGTGGTCGACGCCGAGAAGCTCAGGGAGATCGGCTTCATCGTCTACTCCATCGGCAAGCCGCTCGATGGGTGGCTCAAGGACATGCCCGCAATCGCCTAATTCCTCTCCACAGGAGCTTCAGGAATTCAACAAACTTTTGCGGAGGCGCGGCATTTTCTGTCAGGCATAAAATTGGGTTGTGTTGGTATCTTTGCTTTCAGTTGTTCATTCTTGCACTGCCGTCTGTAGATCATACATGTTCCTCAATCCTTGTGCCGTTTTGAGGATTGTAAAAGAATGTTTTCTTTGTATCCAATGAGCTTATAGCAATTTGATTATTCCCAACTTTTTTCCTCTCCTAAAATCATGACAGCATCAATGTATTTTTCGTTGAGAGCAAACTTCAGTGCTTTAACTCATCATTTTTTTTCTTTTCTTGGGACAGCTAATCTAAATCACCTTGAGCTGTTTGACATCTTTATTTAAGGTTGTTTCTTTGTATTCTACTACGAGCGAAGAATTACACGTTTTACGTCAGAAAGGGGCCAGTCAGTTAGACCAGTGGCGGCAGGAAGACGTGCACGGTGCATTCTCGCATGACATCCACAGAAAAAAGGCCGATAAAAGAAGAAACATCGACAGAAAATGGAGTGGTTCCTGCTCGCGCGTGTGTCGAGACGTCCGCCTCTCGAACTGCGCCTTCCCGGCACCGGGATCTCTCTCTACTTCAACTTGGCTGTTGGCCTGTTGTCGATCGAGCCTGCTGTCAGGAATATCCAGGCGAGCGAGCCCACTGCCCACGTCTCCCTCTCCTGCTCTCTCTGGTTTCGTTTCAGAGCCTCAGGGAGACACGAGGCCAGGAAAACAGAGATCTTTTTCCTGCGGCGGTGAGGAGCTCGCGCTTGTCAGTTTCCGACGGCGAAGCGTGGAGAGTTTTCCGGGCGAGTGTGGATCTCTCGCCTGCGCCACAAGCGGAGACGTGCGGTGGGGGCGGGCGTGGTGGCCGCCGGTGGAGCTGCCAACAAGTCTCCGGGCCGGCGTCCTTGTCCGTGTAGTGTAGACCCCGGAGAGGTGGACGGCAGCCCACGACCCCGTTAGACGTGTGCCGGACATGTATGACTATTTGTGTGGAGTATTTCTGTGCTGGAGAGTGGGTGCAGTGTTTAGTTGTTTATAACAGGTTACGTCAATGTGGTACGAGATAAATGTGCCTATTTTGGGGAGTTTGTTTGGTTGAGAGGAATCTGATTTTTGTGGTGTTTATAAGGATGGTTTCAGGGACGGAGCCAGAATTTTGGCACGGGGGAAGAGCAAAACGAACGATTACCGTGGAACAAATATAGTGTACCAAGATAACAAGCGAAAGTGTTCTTCTGATCCGAGCTCACATGCATCCGGATGAACAGTAAAATTAGGAGAAAAAAATAATAAAAACATTCAATAAAATCTATTTTTTTTGTCAACAAACATCGACGAGTGTTTTCACATGTGTACAAAAATTCATGACTGAATTACATCCGTGGACGTCTAGGCAAAACAAAATAAAGGCGATGCTCCAATTTTTTTTTCCAAAAACAATCTTCTGGAGTGAAACCACGGCAAAAGAAAGCTATCATTTTGCATTTTCAGATATAGCTCTATTTTTACCAAAGATTTGGATCTAGATGAAGGCGCCATGCCCCTGGGCCCTGGGCATAGCTGCGGAGGACAAGGCCCAACGATAATAGGGCGCTCCAGGCCCACAACTCGATGTCCGCTGACAATACAGAGTGCATCATCACCTTGGGTGGCAAGACGAAGACTCCTCTCTAGATTAGACTATAGATCGCCGGGATACAACATATACTAGTTTATTAGGCCAGCTCCTCGGCTGACTTGGAACTTGTAATCCTATCCAACCCATCTATATAAGGCTCGACAAGGACCACCCCCACCGATAGACACCTGATTCTAGGAGACATATGAGGCTTTGCCCCCAAGACAATTGTGTGATCGACCCCTTATAAACACGAAACCCTAGTTCTCATACGAAGCAAGATAATTAGTGAGACAAGTTGGAAGTACGGTATTACCTCGATCCGAGGGTCCGAACCTGGTTAATTTTCCTTGTTTGCATCATCCGGATCTCTAACGCGTCAGCTATCCTCAGATCGGTGTTGTCGGAAAATTACAATGAAAGTTGGTGCACCAGGTAGGGGTTGCATGTGTCGAAACCATGATAGATGGCTTCTGATCTTCAACGCCGACAAACTCAACGCTTTGCAACTCCGCGAACGCGACTTTCTACCAGACGACGGAGTTTCCTTAGAGTCTTCATCAACTTCTACTTTGATTTTGCTCAGAGATCATCGAAATTCCAAGGAGCTCGAGGGCTCGACCTCTAGGTCGCCCTCCAGTGGCCATGTGCAGAACAACATGAACGACTAAATTGTTCACATTGCTCTCGCCTCTTTGAGAATCATTCCGCTAATCCTTTTGAAGGGGCTGTGAGAAATTTTTTCTGTTACGACCTTGTGATTTCATTGCGATCTGACGGCGGGATCTCTGGCTAGGTTCGAAAAGGGAAGGCACTGTCAGATATAGGCGGGAATCTGCGCGAGCTCGAAAGAAGAAGGAGAAAGGCAGACTACGACAGGTTTTCGACGGTCGCATAGATCAGACCGTGTGGAATTGGTGTGGCTGCAATACCACAAAATTTCAGCTCAATCATACAGTTCAAACTCTGCCAAACACCAGAAAAGTGTTTCAATTCGCAAATACATTTTTCTTGCGCAGTATCTTCATGCGTTGTGGACTACCTGTTAGCGAAGACTTGGAGTCCTTTTGCTCGGTTTCACAAATATGATTCATGCTTGTGGCCAACCAAACTTTACACAACAACGCATCTTTAGGGGTTGAGTATGCGTGTCCTCTTGCCTTCAACTTATTTTTGTGAGTGTTCGATGATTGCCCAATATCGAAAGGGGAATTAGTATCACCCATCTTATAAGTTGGAGTTTCTTGACCGTCGTTTATCAGATCCACCATGAATAAGCTCTACATATACATCACAATGCAACTACCATCCTAAGTTTGATCCGATAAATGCACAACAAGAAAGGGCTTGCATATTTTGTTTTAGACTTTCCTTAGACGGTTAGTGGACATGTCTGGCGCCGGAGATTCTCAACTTTGTCCGCGATTGTTCGAGTGCGGTGAATCGTCCGCTTCCGGCGTGAAGCCGTTCGGGATGCCGACCATTGCGAAACTGGAACGACGTCGAGCTCGGTTGTCATTTGGGATGTCTCATGAGGCGTGCTATCGGGTGCATCGCTCCCTGCGGGCGACGATCTCCGCCTTGTTCATGATGGTAAGGATCCCTACAAACTCCACCGAGCCATCCTCCACGGTGTTGGCGAACGACGGAGCCGGCATCGACAACTAGGACGGAGGAGGAGGTCGGCGGCGCAGAGGCGGAGCAAGAGCGAAGGTGGCGCCGACACAAACACGGAAAATAGAGGACAAAGGCAGGAGAAAGCAGTTGATTTGGTGGATTTTGTGAATTTGAAGGGATTTAGGGTGGGTCCAGCCTGTTGGATCCAACACGAAAACGTCTCGACGACCCTAAATTTGCCCTCCAAATATGAGTTGGGTATGAGAAATGCAAAACATACCGAATCAATGAACTGGATTCAAAAAGTTCGGTTGGCTAGCTTTTATTTATTCTAGCGGTGTGCGGAATGTTCACCGAAATATGATCCGAAGTAAGGGGTCCGATAGAAGATGATCTAAACGAAGATGGAGAGAATAAACCAGCCCATCAGTGTTCAAGTCTTAGATTTGACACTGGTGCTCATATTTTTCTGAATTTATTTTAGGTTTTTCGGTGATGTTCGTTTAGTGCAAGAAGAAGTTACCGTCAACTACGAGCCGTTTGTGATGACTTCGTCAATCTCATGATATTGTACCGGCTCAATATCTCGAGGGTTATTATAGAGGTAGGATGTGCGTGGGATGAATGTATGTGCGATATGTGATCATCATAATATGTTAAAAAGATTGTACCCCTTAGAGCATCTATAGCAGGGCGCCCCAAACGCTCCTCAAACGTCCGGGCGGACGGGTAGTCACCTACCGGTCACGGAAATGCACCCAGACGGACCTCGAACGCCGAGGCTAACCGACACCCCTCATATCCAGTCCAAATATGAGGCTGATATAGGGGCGTCCGGACACATCTTCCACGTCGGTCTGGGCTGTCGCTGGCCCACCCAACCCTACATATATTCCTCCTCATTCGCTCGCTGGACCAAACCCTAGCCACTTCACCCCACTCCCATCCGCCACCCAAACTCCCGTCCGACGATCTCCGGCCTTCTCTGGCATGGCGGGTTAGCGGATCTGACTCCGACCATTCCGGGCCATCGACTGGGGTGTCGTCCCATGTGGGTTGTTGGAGGCCATGGCCATCCGCATTGCACCCCGCCACTCCTGGGAGGACAGTGCCCGGCCGACGGCAGGATCTGTCCGACGCGACTCCATATCGTCGGCGCATCAGGCGCTCGGATTTTCCGGGGCTGGATCATCGCGGTCCTGGGAGCCTTCAAATTTCTCGTTCCCCATCATCGGTCCGGTGGAGTATGAGTCCCACCTGGACCGGTGTGCCCGTCGTGGGAAGGAAAGGGCAGTGGAGGCCCGCCTCGCTGCCGACATGGCGGCGACGGAGGCGGCTGATGCTGCTGCGCGGGTGGTCGCAAAGGAGGAAGTCATCCGTGCCTGCATTGTAAAAAAGGCGGCAACGGAGAAACACGCGCTTCCTCGACCGAGAGCAGAATCGGGCGGTCCGTGTCATGGCCGGACTGCCACCCAAGGAGGAGAAGGAGGACAACGACGGGGCAGACAGCTCTGGCGACGAGCGGATCCGGCTCGATCCCTACCGCGTCTTCGACATGTACTTTCGCGAGAAGGATGGCAATGGCGCCGGAAAGGTTAGGTGCAGCTGTGGATGATCTTTTTCATCATAGCCAAACATGCCAAAATTTGGGAGTCCGATGACATGATAATGCATTGTTTACGTAGTGAGTTTGTATGAATTTGAGGTACTAACTGAGATGTTCGGTTGTGAGTAGAAAAATTCAAGTCTTGACCGGTCAGCGTCTCTTACCGTGCACCCGAAAAAAAAGTGTCTCTTACCGTGCGCCCAAATGCGCCCATCATCTGTAGTTTTCAATCTCACGTAAACAAATCAGTAATTTTCAATTCTCCCCTAAAAAAACCTATAATTTTCAACCATCCTCTTACGTCCGGCTCACGCTTCAAAACCTTCCTTCTAGACCCCTCAAGCCCCCTGCCTCACACGTCAAAACACGAGAAAAATATTGAAGGCCCAAAAAAGGCGAAATAAAATAGAGGCAAGCGCAGCAGGACCATAAAAAATTTGCATTTTTTCTGTTAAACTAGCACGAGAGAGAGGAACACGCCTGCGGCGCTGCCGTCTCGTCCCGGCCGCGTGCTCTGACCGACCACCCCCACCCCCACCCCCGGCGTATATATACGGACTCCCAGTCTCCAGAACCTCTCATCCCCATCCTCGCCGCCGAACCGAATCAATCAGCCCCCCGTCTCACGTCTCCAACCACCGCCGGGCAGATCCCCAATCCCGCCGTCCCAACCCCCCGAACCCGAGCGAATTCGTTCGTGCTTGTTGAGCGATGGAGGCCGCAGCAGCAGCAGCCGTGGCTCTCAGGTCGCCCGCCGCCGCGCCCTCGCGCCGGGCCGCCGCGCCCTCGCGCCGGGCCGCCGCCGCCAGCTCGCTCCCCTTCGAGCGGAGCCGCAGCTTCGCCCTCGGCTCCATCAAGGTAAGGACAGATGAGCTTTGAGTTCTCACCTGTTGTTGGTGCTCCCTCCGTGATGGCGTCGTAGTATAATCTTGGGCTTATCCTTTTACGGTGTTCTTATCCATTTCTTGGTTTCCGTAAAATCCCAGCTGCCTGCCATAGTTTAACGCAAAGATTGTTCATTATTGCTCTGATTATTCTGCAATTTCGCTGCATCAAATGGCCTATCGCCTAAAATAAACCAGATCTATGTGTGTTCTACTGCAAAAAATAAAAATAAAAATTACCACTTCCCCCAGTTCTATGC
Organism: Triticum aestivum; assembly: GCF_018294505.1. Classification (NCBI taxonomy): domain Eukaryota; kingdom Viridiplantae; phylum Streptophyta; class Magnoliopsida; order Poales; family Poaceae; genus Triticum; species Triticum aestivum. Next base: position 575,848,232 of record NC_057803.1, on the reverse strand, counting down.
GTTCTCAGTTGGGCGCTTGGAGGTTCAAGTAGTCTGAGCATAGAAATGGTTTGGTAATGGTGACTTGATGGCTGACGCGCTTCCTTGTCTGGACGCTATCCTCAGGGCCTCGGGCGGCGGCAGCTCACTTCCAGGAGGCTACGCAGCGTGGTCAGGGCATCCTCCTCGTCCCCGTCGGAGTCTCTGCCATCTTCTTCGCCGATCGCCCCGCTGCAAATGGAGTCGCCGGTAGGGCAGTTCCTCTCGCAGATTTTGGTCACGCACCCGCACCTGCTCCCGGCCGCCGCCGAGCAGCAGCTCGAGCAGCTCCAGACCGTCCAAGACTCTGCAGAAAAGAAGGACGCGCAGGCACCGCCGGCAGCCGGCGATATCGTGCTGTACAGGTAAATGATGTTTGGAATGGTGACTTGTTATTTCCGATGCATCCGGCTGTAAGAAGTTTGGATTTTTGGTAAATAATCTTAAGAAGGGGGCAAGCCAATTGTAGAACCATCATCAAGCTAGCTTGACCAGCTGGCATGCTTGCCTCCAAGCACAGATAAATCTTTTTTGTGTGCCGTTGCCGACATGGGTAAAAAATTCACAAGTTTACATAACAGATAGAGCTGTCACGAAATGTTTAACCTTTGATTGAAGTGCCGGCTGCGTTTTCTGTAGGGAGAAAAAAAGTCAATTTTCTTCTAGTCTGTATGTCTGATTGATTAGGATAGAGCAGTCACATTCATTTTAGAATTGTTTCGTCGGTCAGAATTTCCTATATAAAAAAGGATATACAACTCATGGTTTGAATTGTAGGAAATACAAGTCCAATTTGTAAAACTGCTCACCGGAAGTTCAATATCTGGTTAATTCCAAAAAGTCCCTGTCAGTTAATGAAATCTTGCTAATTTTTAACTCTATTGTTTTATAGGCGAATTGCCGAGGTTAAGGAGAAGGAAAGGAAAAGGACCATGGAGGAGATACTGTACGCGCTGGTTGTTCAGAAGTTTGTTGAAGCTGGCGTCTCTTTGGTCCCAGCTCTCTCTCACTCCATCGATACCTCTTCTGGTAGAGTAGATCAGTGGGCAGAGCATGTGGAAGGGAAGCTTGAGCGTTTGCACTCACATGAAGCATATGAAATGATCGAGAACCACTTGAATCTCATATTGGGGCAGCGGCAAGCCGATGGCACTGTCGCGGCCATAAGTAAGCTCCGAGTTGGCCAGGTCTATGCCGCATCAGTAATGTATGGCTACTTCCTCAAGAGAGTTGACAAGAGGTTTCAGCTGGAGAAGTCGATGAAGAGCCTCCCTTGGGGATCAGAAGACGATGCGCTCAATCAAGTTATGACGACTGACTCACGGCTCTCGGATCAGACTTACAGTTCCCATCCAGAGGTGGAGTCGTGGACTTCCCCAGACCTCAGCGCAGGAGGTCTCGGCCAGTCTGTCAAGCCTTCCCGTCTTCGATCGTACGTCATGTCATTTGATTCAGACACGTTGCAAACTTACGCGACAATTCGGTCGAAGGTGGCGTTTGGCATCATCGAGAAGCACACGGAGGCGCTATTCGGGAAGCCGGAGATCGTGATCACCCCGGAAGGAACAGTCGATTCTTCCAAGGATGAGTATGTCAGGATAAGCTTCTCCGGGTTGAGAAGGCTCATCTTAGAGGCTGTCACTTTCGGATCCTTCCTCTGGGACGTTGAGAGCTATGTGGACTCCAGGTACCATTTTGTCACCAACTAATTGGATCAAGATAGGGTAGATTCATGGCATGTATGATATTTGGTCTGAAGTTCATCGGCTTCACTGAAGACTATTGTACAATTACCCCGTGCTGCATGCCCAGGAATGTATGATTCTGGCATCAGGTCATTGTAAAGAGGAAGTGTCATTAGCATTTTATCTAGCTACTAAGCTTTGTTAGTATTTGCTCTTGTTGGGTTGTTCCTCCTCACGATATTGAATTTGGGGAGTCCTAGCTGAACCTATTCAAGATATTGTATGTTTTGAGATATGTTGTCTTGTTGCTCGTCTTGGATGATAACTGTGAACGATACCGTTTGATGGTCAACGCCAGTGTGTGTGTGATGAGCATCAGCAATAATGCAACTTGTCTAACTGGCTTAATGCTGCTTAAATGGGTCATCAGCAAACAGCAATAATGTAACTTGTCTAACTGGCTTAATGCTGCTTAAATGGCTGGCTCTGATGGACAATAATTCAACTCAATTATATGTGGACTAGTAGCTGGCAAAATGCCGATTAAGGCCTCTTTTGGTTCATACGATAGGATTATCATAGGAAGAGGAATTTTGTAGGAAATGAGATGGCATGTATCTCAAATCCTATGAGTAGGAATAGGAAACGAGATGTCATTTGGTTGACACTAAAAGAATTTTTCCATTGAGTCTAGGCTTATTTTTATTTTCCTATGAAATGTGAAGGATAGGAACCAATCCTATGTAAGAATAGGAATCTATTGCTATGAACCAAATGGCTCTAAAGGAAAAAATCCTAATCCTCTAAAATTCTTATGAAATTCTTCCAAACCAAAGAAGGTCTGTTTGGCTCTGCAAGGGTAATTACTTTTTTTTAATGGTCATGGGGGAGTAGTTGCCTACAAGGCTTCACAACCTCTACAAGATAAGAGGGACTTGGCAAATCCGCTCCCTATATGTCCACGGACAGTGCACGCTGGTCCCTCATATTTTGTGTCAGGTATCATCCATATATCTCAAATCTGGACTCGCAAATTCATACAATCGACATACACGTCAATATTGCATGTAAATAACAAATGTTGGTATCAAAGATAAATATCACACGTAAATAACAAATGTTGGTACCGAAAAGAAATAGTGTTTTCATAAAATTTATTTTAAGTGCACAACTCAAACATCAGCTCTTTGGTTTCTATTATGGGTCCACATATGCTCCATAAGATCACTAAGTAACTGTACATGCATGTGATGATCTCCAAAATTCTGATGCATCTGCAGAAAGTTCACAAGCCGAGCTGCATCTTGATCTTTCAGGATTGAACTTGTTCTCCGGGCGCTTCAAAATCATTGGTTTGGGAAACACCATCACCTTCATCCTCGACAATCATATTCTGCAAAGTAACACAATATGTCATGAGCTGACACAAAGTTTCTAATTCCCACAACATTGCAGCCCGACGAACAATTCCCCAACGAGTTTGAAGCACTCCGAATGCCCTCTCCACATCCTTCCTAACTGCATCCTGCATTGTTACGAGGTGGCTTTGTTTGTTGCCCTGTGGTTCGGATATGGTCTTCACAAACGCGGTCCACCGAGGATAGTTACCATCGGCAAGATAGTATCTCATGTTATAGTCACGATTGTTGCCAGTGTAGTTGCACGGCGGTGATTCCCCATTGCAGAGCCTTCTGAGCACCGGAGATCGTTGTAGCACGTTGATGTCATTGTGAGAACCCGGCATTCTAACAAAGCATGCCAAATTCATAAGTCATGTGATGCCATGGCTTCTAGTATGATGGTGGCCTCTTTGGTGTGACATTCATACATTCCCCGCAAACCTTTGAGACATTTCTTCCATTGCCAATGCATGCAATTGATTGATCAGAGCATTCCTGGAAACCCTCTAGCCTCTTCAATAGCTAACAACTTCTCTGTGTCCTACGGATTTGGTTCTCTCAGATACTCTACTCCAAACACCTGCACCAAGGTGCGGGCAAACTTGGCAGCCTTCAGGCATGTGCTCTCCCCCATCCTGACCATCTCACCAACGACATTTGCAGCAGTACCAAGTGCAAGTATCCTCAGAGTAGCTGTGCACTTCTGCTTAGCAGAGAAAGAAAGTTGGCCGTAGGAATCCCTTGTGAGCTTGAAGTAGTCATCGCGTGCCTCCACTCCCTCCGCAATGCACAAAAACAATGGTTTTCACATGCGAAGACGGCGACGAAACCATGGATCATCCGAGAAAGTTGGGTTTGGAGCAAAGTAGTCCTTCTGTAGTAGTCGTGCTCTAGACACCCTATCCCGATTGACCACTCTTCTCCCTTTGATTGAGCCCTTGAAATTGAGAATATGCTCCACTTGCTGGTCCATTTTCCTCTTGCATGCTCATGGGCATGATCATACCCACTTCTTTGTCAGAATCCAAGGAATCGAAGAACTCATCTTGAATCACTTGATCAAGCTCCGTCGGTCCATACGCCTTGTGCGACGAAGCATTGGAATTCATCATTTTCCCCAAAAAATCACAAAAAACTAGGTCGGACAATGTGTCGAACACATAGTGCAAGGGGGAGCTCGGGAGTTGCCGGACGTACCGCGGTGGCGTCCGGGCAGGCAACGACGTCCCTAGCGGCGACGACAGGAGACAAGAGTGTTGTGCCGTTGCTCCCAGTGCAGAGGCTTGGAACGAATATGGAGCGTGTGCAGCGATGGAGCTACGAGACAAACGTCGTGGAGGAGAAAGAAGAGAGGAGAGAGCAAATGGATCTGGTAGGTCGAGGGGGTGGATTTGGTGCAATCTGCTATGGGGTAGGTATGTCGGGTTGGACGTGGCGGACGCGTCCGGGCGCCCCCATATCAGCCCCATACTTGGGCTGGATATGAGTGGTGCCGGTCAGCCCGGGCATCTGAGGCATCCGTCTGGGTCGAAATTTCATGACTGGTCAGTAACCGTGTCGTACGCCCGGACGTTTGAGGTGGGTTTGGGGCGTTCGGCTGTAGATACTCCAAGATAGGTTAACCAGAGTTCATAAGGGCTACAAGAGGGGAGAAAAAAACAAGGCCACTCCAAGAACCCTGAAAGATCAAATGAGAAAACCCATCTTATCATGTAGAGATAAGATATGTTAACCAGAGTTCACGAGGTCAGTCTGAGAACCCTTAGAGATCAAATGAGAAAACCCATCACGACCAAATCACAGTGAACACAAATGAGTCAGCAGGACATGACAACGCAAGAGAGAACCCAACTCGAGGCATCGCCGGAGTAATCGAACGACATTGGTCAGCCAAGGCCCAACCCGCGACACCGTAATCAAAAGGCAATGTGCATCCGAGACCACACTTAACGCCAACACCACCTATGTCGTGGGTGAATGGTCATGCGAGACCGAGACGACGCCTGTATGCAACCAGTGGGCGTCGAAGGGCATCACAATGCATACACACACCATAGAGCACTCTCACATGGAGCACCATCACTGCACGTGGTAAGAGCATTTTCAACAGATGATAAAAAAATAGCTGTTTAGGGCACTCGAGCAAAAGCGTTTCTCCAACAGACGATGTATATGTATATGGTGATATAATTTGTTTGGGCAGCCGAAAAAACTGCCTTCTGCGGCTACACATTCGCAGCACCCGAGCGGCTGCCGCAAAAATACAGCCGAGTGCGCAAACCCGCAATCGTGGACCTACAATAGTTTTCACGTGCGTAGCCGTTTCGTCTCCGGCCGGCCCTGCCATCGATTTCGGCCGCCCCACGCCGCATTCGCCACACTGGCTAACCCTAGCCACATCTCCACCAAGATCCCCATCGCATCCCCGTTGTCACCCTCTACGCCGCCGTCCCATCGTCGTCCAAATCCATGTTGATTCTGGTCGAGGCTGCCCGATTTGGCCGCCGATCTATCGACTCTGGCCACTGGGCGACCGAATCAAACATAGAGGGCTTGGATGACGACAAGGAGGAGGTAAAGTCGTTTATATTCAATCAGCATAAGGCATGCCTGTTCGGAGGCCCACCAGGGGCAATCAACCTCGACGACGATGACGATGAATCATGTTTTGTAGGTTTCATGGTTTGTGATGATCTACTGTAATAGTATGTCGGTAGTAGTGTCGGCCTATCATAGTAATATATAATTATGTTGTTTGAAATGTTTAGTGTTCAACTAGAGTTCAAAATTTCAGTATCGTTTCTAGGGTAACCGTCACAGTTTTGAAGATCTTAGTTAAAATTGGGGTATATACTAATACTAATAATTGTAAAGCATGAGTTTAATCAATCCATATGATCTTGGCCATCCAACCACCTATATCCAACGTCTCACGCTGCTCCAATGTTGTATCCATCACATCATCAATAATTTGGCACATGTTAATTGCGTTACAGACAATTAGTATTGAAATCAACATTAATCGCAGTTAATCTTGGGGGAAAAATATTACTATCATACTGGACATGCATGCACGCACACAATTACTAGTCATCTGTTAAAGCAACAGTTAACTTATGATGCTAGCCATTACGGGCAGACTAATAATTTTTACATCACCATTTTCTTTGAAGCAACTAACGCCAGCAGCCGCCTCTTCCTCCTCCAAGAAAGAAAGTTAGGATTCGTGCCTCTCGTCGGCGCCGACGCAGGTCCACCTCGTCTCGGTGGCCCTAGGGCCATGGAGGCGTGGTGGATCTTGGCAAGGGCCAACGGGAGGGCTTCGTTTTTAGTCGTTTTTTAATCTTGTTAGGGTTTGTGTCCTGCTCAGGAAGGCGAGACGGCGGCGGCTCCCTGAAGATGTAATAAAGGTCTCTCTGCCTAGCCCCCGTTTCGGGGCGTGTGGAGGTGTGTCTTCGGCAGATCTATCTTTGATGGATTTGTTTGGATCTCGTCATTGTTCGTCTATGTTGTATGTCTTCGGTTTGGATCATCCTGATCTACGTTATTTTTCATTGGCGGTGGTTGCTGTTCTGGAGTGCTGGCCTTAGCGGGTCTTAGCACGATGACTTTCCGACTGTCTACTACAATAAGTTATGCCCAACTCCGGCGATGGAGTAATGATGACAGCGGCGCGCCTTCGGCTCGCTTCAGTGCTTGTAGTCATCGCTAGATGGTCTATGAATCTGGATGTAATTTTTATTTCTGGTGTTCGTTGTACTGCCGTAATTGAAGATAAATACATTGAAAGTTTTCTCGTAAAAAATTCTTTTTTTGTAAATACGATGGGCAGCATATCATTTTATTGATAGGTAGAAGGGAGGAGTATATATTATAGGGTGACACCTTGGAGACGTACACAATCGAACGTCTGGGAGGTTGCAAGGATGAGCAGGAGGGGGAGAATGCTCAGCCTCAATACACATAGTTCAGGTACATTACCAAAATCTTTGTTTTGTTCATCGTGTGTTGGAGATGCTCTTACGTAATTACTTTACCAACTGTTGTTTGGTTGAGGGGGTGGAACATTTCCTCCTGAATAATCTTATTCTGGCCGAAGATCTTGGACCTAGCGATACGTCGAGAATTCCCCGTGACCGTGCCACGTGCTTCAGTCCGGTTGCTGTAGCCGGGTCAAGACGTGGCCTCGACTTGCTGAAATGTGCCACGCCGCGCCATTTGGCAGCGACTTCCCATGAGACAAAAATGTGATTTACGCGAGCCTGTGTTGCGATAACGATACAAGTACTTATTTTTCTTACCGGCGACGAGGATACAGTTCGTTGACGAAGCACCGGGACGACAAAATTAACATGTGTTGAGTATCCGTGCTCCGCCCCAAGAGAATCTCCGCCTGTTCTTATCGCGTACTATGAAGCAACACACAAAATTTCATTCAAAATGAAGCATCAAATATATACAAACACAATAAGCACATCTCCAGACTTTTGCATAGCCAAAATACACACAACTGACACCAATGTGCGCACATAAAAAAACGTCAACAGATGGCAAAGTCATATAAGATAAGAGTTATGCCTAAGCAAGAGAAAAAAAAATCTAAAACGATCAAATTCGTGATCAACAACTATAATAATGATCATATCCACACAAATTATCTCATGACACCACAAAGGACAACGAGGTTTTTCAATAGCAACGCCTTCAGGAAAGGAGTGAGACTCGAGTGCAGCCGTCTTTGGATGCAACCACCGAAAGGCAGAACCTATGTTTTCACTCAGAAAAACTAGTCTGAGTATATCCAAGCAATGCCTTTAATAAAATAACGATGTGTTGATGGAGCGGATGCTATTGTGTGTTGTGGCCCCTTGCCTTGCACTTTTGTGGGGTTGCGCTTGGGCACTTGTAAGGTTTCTTCATCTCACCTTCAAGGTCTGGTGGATAAGACTGCCAACATGCTTGTGTCTTGTAGGGCTTCCTCATGCACAGGGTTAGCTCACTTGCCTTCGTTACAGTCACGTTATGACGATGCATATGAGCATATCTATGCCATGATGTCTGTTGATCTCCCCAAAGACCATCACGGACTTCACCAAAATCTTTCGAGCACTTCTATGGACGGGGAGGAAGCAAATAAGTGGCGGACCATTGTTTGATTGCTTGGACTCCCCAACCTTCGCCAACTAAATCTAGCGTTATGCATTAGGTGGCTTTGGTTTGCTCGATCTGATCAGACGAAGCCGTGGGCAGAATTAAACAATCAAATTTATTGGGAGGCGCTTGCCATGTTTTTCTGCGACGATGCTACCTCCCTCTTCTGGACTGACTAGTGGACCGGCTCGGCAAATTTGTGGACTGCTTCCCGCACCTCACCGTCAAGGTGCATCATTGGTTCCTGCAGTCGCGCTCGGTGCGTGAAGATTGGTTATTATGTTGGCCCGAACCTATGACCCGTGAAGATTGGTTAACTCCAGCAACTGTGGTATCTTGTCGGAACATCCGGCTTCACGACGAGAGGATTCCTTTCGATGTAACTTGGAGCTGAGCGCAGTCTATTCCTCACGATCGACCTATGCAGCTTTCCACGTGGGTTTGGTCTCAACTCCGGAGAGGGAGCAGATTTAGCTCTCTCGTGCTCCAAGTACCACCAAAATCCTTGCATGGTTAGCTGCTAACAACCGGTATTGGACCGCCGACCGACTGCAAAAGCATGGGCTGCCACACCCCCGTGACACCCTTTTTGTGATCAGGAGCCTGAGACCTCGCAACACCTACTCCTTAATTTGCTGACTCGCCCAGCTTTGCTTGAGGTGCTTGGGTGGTGGAACCTTGCAACATGAATAACGTCAACACTGTTAGAGATCTTCAGCTCGTGGACTAACCTGGCGACGCTGCGGCAAGAAGCGGAACATCTTTGGTCTGATGTTCTAGTGCACTTGGTACCATCGAAACAACTTCATCTTCAATGGGGCGAGACCTTCCTCGCGAGTCATAATTGAGGTCGTCCATCAGGAGGGTGAGCAATGGTGTAAAGTTGAACTTCCTCATGTTGGACGTTTTGCAGCCATGGGTGCTCTACCGACAATTTTTTTAGATGTTGTGCCAGCATTGTTGGTAGGTTCTAGTGAGGAGCAGTCCTTTGTCAGAAGTCCATCTAGAGCCTATCAAGCGTTGTAAGGCTGACGATGTTGTTGGCTTCCTTGATTTTGTCGTGCTGTCGCCGGCTAGGCCTCTCCTCCTTGCCGTTTCTTGGCGACTGGCTTCTCCAGAAGCACCGGAACAACATTGTGTTCGACGATGAGGCTCCCTCTCTTCGGCGTCTCCTCAACCACATCACCGGCGAGGCCCGCCTTTGGTCCGCCGCCAGAAACATTGGCTTGGCCAACATATTACCTGTGTAGTCCCCTTGAGGCCTGATGACCCACATGTTGGGGAACACAGTATTTCAAAAAAAATCCTACGATCACGCAAGATCTATCTAGGAGATGCATAGCAACGAGAGGGGAGAGTGTGTCTACGTACCCTCGTAGACCGAAAGCGTAAGCGTTTAGTAACGCGGTTGATGTAGTCGAACGTCTTCACGATCCAACCGATCCAAATCCGAACGTACGGCACCTCCGTGTTCAGCACACGTTCAGCACGATGATGTCCCTTGAGCTCTTGATCTAGTTGAGGATGAGGGAGAGTTTCGTCAGCACGGCGGCGTGATGACGGTGATGATGAAGTTACCGGCATAGGTCTTCGCCTAAGCACTACGATGATATGACCGAGGTGTGTAACTATGGAGGGGGGCACCACACATGTCTAAGAGAAGACTTGGTGTGCTTTGGCCTGTCCCCTATCAAACATCACAACGTAACTGGGTGATTATAAAGATGCTCTACAGGTGTCTCCGAAGGTGTTTGTTGGGTTGGCATAGATCAAGATTATGATTTGTCACTCCAAGTATCGGAGAGGTATCTCTGGGCCCTCTCGGTAATGAACATCACAATAAGCCTTGCAAGCAATGTGACTAATGAGTTAGTTGCGGGATGATGCATTACGGAATGGGTAAAGATATTTGCCGGTAATGAGATTGAACTAGGTATGAGGATATCGATGATCGAATCTCGGGCAAGTAACATACCAATGACAAAGGGAATTACGTATGTTGTCATTGCGGTTTGACCGATAAAGATCTTCGTAGAATATGTAGGAACCAATATGAGCATCCAGGTTCTGCTATTGGTTATTGATCGCAGATGAGTCTTGTTCATGTCTACATAGTTCTCGAACCCATAGGGAAATATCTTAGTCTTTGGATCCTTCAAATTCTTCATACTGATAATATGATAATAATCCCAAGTGACTCAACAAATATAGGTATGCTCCCCAGCAATGGCGCCAGAAAAAGGTCTTGATAACCCACAAGTATAGGGGATCGCAACAGTTTTCGAGGGTAGAGTATTCAACCCAAATTTATAGATTCGACACAAGGGGAGCCAAAGAATATTTGAAGATATTAGCAGCTGGGTTGTCAATTCAACCACACATGGAGATTAATTATCTGCAGCAATATGATCAGTAGCAAAGAAGTTTGATAGTTTTGATAGTAGTGACAATAGCAACGGTAACAGTAACAGTGATAGCAGTAATTTGTAGCAAGTGTAACAGTGATGATAGCAATAGTAACGCAGCAAGATCAATAATGATAAATTTGTAGGCATTGGATCGGTGACTTGTTGGATGATATTCATCATGAGACAGTTATAACCTAGGGCGATATGACACTAGCTCCGGTTCATCGATATAATGTAGGCATGTATTTCGTAATTAGTCATACGTGCTTTATTAAAAGAACTTGTATGACATCTTTTGTCCTACCCTCCCGTGGCAGCGGGGTCCATATTGGAAACTAAGGGATATTAAGGCCTCCTTTTAATAGAGAAGCGGAACAAAGCATTAACACATAGTGAATACATGAACTCCTCAAACTACGGTCATCACCGGGAGTGGGCCCGGTTGTTGTCACTCCGGGGTTGCCGGATCATAACCGTAGTAGGTGACTAACTTGCAAGATCGGATCTAAAACATGGATATAATGATGAATTCATAAACGGTTCAGATCTGAAATCAGGGCACCCAGGCCCAAAGTGACAAGCATTAAGCATGGCAAAGTCATAGCAACATCAACCTAAGAACATAGTGGATACTAGGGATCAGGCCCTAACAAAACTAACTCGATTACATGATGAATCTCATCCAACACCTCACCGACCAGCGAGCCTACGAAGGAATTACTCACTCCCGGTGGGGAGCATCATGGAATTGGCGATGGAGATAGGTTGGTGATGGCGAAGATCGAAGATCCTCCTCTCCGGAGCCCCAAGCGGACTCCAGATCTGCCTTCCCGAGAAAGAACAAGGCTTGGCGACGGCTTCGTCTCGTGGATCACGATAATTCTTTCTCCCTGATTTTTTTTCCTGGAAATATGTGAATTTATAGTATCAGGGGGTCATCAGTGGGGCCACCAGTTGGGTACAACCCACCTGGGCGCTCCAGGAGAGGGGGCGCGCCCTGGTGGGTTGTGCCCACCCAAGGGTTCCTCTCCGGTGGGTCTTGGCTCCAGAAATTCTTATCATTTTTATAAAAAATCCCTAAAAAGTTTCGTTCCATCCCGAGAACTTTTATTTCTGCACAAAACAACACCATGGTAGTTCTTGCTGAAAACAGCGTCAGTCCGGGTTTAGTTTCATTCAAATCATGCAAATTAGAGTCCAAAACAAGAGGAAAAGTGTGAAAAAAAGTAGATACGTTGGAGACGTATCAACTCCCCCAAGCTTAAACCTTTGCTTGTCCTCAAGCAATTCAGTTGATAAACTGAAAGTGAGAAAGAAATTTTTATGAACTCTTTTGCTCTTGTTTGCATAAATAAGCTTAAATAGCACCCAGGTTTTCAGCCAACATTATAACTAACCATGTCAACAATAACTCTTAAAGATTATAATGATTCATATCAATGACATAATCAGCTAGCGAGCAATAATAAGATATCTCAAACAGCAACACGTTGTCAAAACAACCATGATATAATATGACAATAATGTTATCTCGCTAGCCCTTTTTGAGACCGCAAAACATAAATGCAGAGCCCCTCCAAAGTTCAAGCAGCGTCTAAACATTGTAATTCATGGTAGAAAAGATCTAGTCATGATGCACCCAACATTAACTATACACAATGCATAAATCATGACCGTTGTGCTCTACTCAGTTTCTGGCGCTTGTTTATAGAAGGCGATGACTCAACATAAAAGTAAATAGAAAGTCCCTTCGCAGAGGGATGCAGTGATTTGTAGAGGTGCTAGAGCTCAGTTTTTTAAAACAGAGATAAATGATATTTTGAGACATGCACCCTTCTTATTCACTTCACGACCATCAGTTATCAACATCTTCCATGCTAAGCACGCTAGTGGCGGTTCCCAAGCTATAAAAGTAAAGGTTTACTCCCCCTCCGCCATCAATCACACTCCACGGTTGTCTGAAACAACGGGTGCCGTCCATACCAACATCAGTCCTAGGGGAGTTTTGTTTAATTATTTGCATTTTTTAGCTTGGGACTGGGAACCCTATTACCGCCCAATTCCTCGTGCGATGGCGAGTGAATAAACACTTGACCCGAGGATAACATGCTTAGTACGGAAGATATCGACCACCTCCTGTCGTTCCATGAACGATCCAGGCACACAAAACGGATAATTTTTTAGAAGTTTTTTGAGGTGGCACATGCAAATTTACTTTGGACGGCAGGGTAATACCGTATATAGGTAGGTATGGTGGACTCATCTGGAATAACTTTGGGTTCAAGGTTTTTGATGTACAAGCAGAATCCCCACTTAGTACAGGCGAATGCTAGCAATTTAAGACTGGGAAGCGGCCAACTAGAGAGCAACAACGATCAAAACCGGGCATTATTCATAAGTAACATTGGACACTAGCATGAGTAGGATATGAACACCATGAACATAAACATTATAGAGGCTATGTTGGTTTTGATTCAACTACATGCATGAACATGTTGGGAAACACAGTATTTCAAAAAAATTCCTACGATCACGCAAGATCTATCTAGGAGATGCATAGCAACAAGAGGGGAGAGTGTGTCTACGTACCCTTGTAGACCAAAAGCGGAAGCGTTTAGTAACGTGGTTGATGTAGTCGAACGTCTTCGCGATCCAACCGATCAAGTACTGAACGCACGACACCCCCGCGATCTGCACACGTTCAGCTTGGTGACGTCCCTCGTACTCTTGATCCAGCTTAGGCCGAGGGTGAGTTCCGGCAGCACGACGGCATGTTGACGGTGATGATGAAGTTACTGACGCAGCGCTTCGCCTAAGCACTACGACAATATGATCGGGGTGTAAAACTGTGGAGGGGGGCACCGCACATGGCTAAAGATCAACTTGTGTTTCTATGGGGTGCCCCCTCCCCCGTATATAAAGGAGGGGAGGAGGAGGGCCGGCCTCAAGGGGCGCGCCCAAGGGGGGGGATTCCTACTCCTAGTAGGAGTAGGTTTCCACATTTCCTAGTCCAAGTAGGCTAAGAAGGAAGGAGAGGAAGAAGAGAAGGAAAGGGGGGACGGCCCCCTTAGCCCTAGTCCAATTCGGTTTGGGCTAGGGGGCATGCGCCACCTCTTGGCCCGCCTCCTCTCTTCCACCACTAGGCCCATAAGGCCCAATAACTTCCCGGAGGGGGTTCCGGTAACCCCCGGTACTCTGAAACGACCCGAACCATTCCGGTGTCCGAATGTAGCCTTACAATATATGAATCTTTATGTCTCGACCATTTCGAGACTCCTCGTCATGTCCGTGATCACATCCAGGACTCTTAACAACCTTTGGTACATAAAATCACATAACTCATAATACATATCGTCATCGAACGTTAAGCGTGCGGATCCTACAGGTTCAAGAACTATGTAGACATGACCGAGACTCATCTCAGGTCAATAACCAATAGCGGAACCTAGATGCTCATATTGGTTCCTACATATTCTATGAAGATCTTTATCGGTCAAACCGCATAACAACATACGTTGTTCCCTTTGTCATCGGTATGTTACTTGCTCGAGATTCGAGCGTCGGTATCATCATGCCTAGTTCAATCTCATCACCGGCAAGTCTCTTTACTCGTTTCGTAATGCATCATCCTGCAACTAACTCATTAGCCACATTGCTTGCAAGGCTTATAGTGATGTGCATTACCGAGAGGGCCCAGAGATACCTCTCCGATACACGGAGTGACAAATCCTAATCTTGATCTATGCCAACTCAACAAACACCATCGGAGGCACCTGTAAAGCATCTTTATAATCACCCGGTTACGTTGTGACGTTTGATAGCACACTAGGTGTTCCTCTGGTATTCGGGAGTTGCATAATCTCATAGTCCGAGGAACATGTATAAGTCATGAAGAAAGCAATAGCAATAAACTAAACGATCATAGTGCTAAGCTAACGAACGGGTCTTGTCCATCACATCATTCTCTAATGATGTGATCCCGTTTATCAAATGACAACACATGTCTATGGCTAGGAAACCTAACCATCTTTGATTAATGAGCTAGTCAAGTAGAGGCATACTAGGGACACTTTGTTTGTCTATGTATTCACACATGTACTAAGTTTCCGGTTAATACAATTCTAGCATGAACAATAAACATTTATCATGATATAAGGGAATATAAATAACAACTTTATTATTGCCTCTAGGGCATATTTCCTTCAGTCTCCCACTTGCACTAGAGTCAGTAACCTATTTCACATCATCATGTGATTTCACACCAATAGTTCACATCTTTATGTGATTAGTTCACATCTCCATGTGACTAATGCCCAAAGGGTTTACTAGAGTCAATAATCTAGTTCACATCGCTATGTGATTAACTCACAAAGAGTGATCATGTTTTTCTTGTGAGACAAGTTTAGTCAACGGGTCTGCCACATTCAGAGCTGTATGTATTTTGCAAATTTTCTATGTCTACAATGCTCTGCTTGGAGTTACTCTTGCTAATTGCTCCCACTTTCAATATGTATCCAGATTGAGACTCAGAGTCATCCGGATTGGTGTAAATGCTTGCATCGACGTAACTCTTTACGATGAACTCTTTATCACCTCCATAACCGAGAAACATATCCATATTCCACTAAAGATAATTTTGACCGCTCTCTAGTGATCCACTCCTGGATCACTATTGTACCCTCTTGCCAAACTTTATGGTGAGGTACATAATAGGTCTGGTACACAACATAGCATACTTTATAGAACCTATGACTGAGGCATAGGGAATGACTTTTCATTCTCTTTCTATTTTTTGTCATGGTCGGGTTTTGAGTCTTTACTCAACTTCACACCTGGCAACACATGCAAGAACTCCTTCTTTGACTGTTCCATTTTGAACTACTTCAAAAACTTGTCAAGGTATGTACTTATTGAAAAATTTATCAAGCGTCTTGATCTATCTCTATATATCTTGATGCCCAATATGTAAGCAGCTTCACCGAGGTCTTTCATTGAAAAATTCTAATTCAAGTATCCTTTTATGCTATCCAGAATTTCAGTATCATTTATGATCAACAATATGTCATCCACATATAATATCAGAAATGCTACAGAGCTCCCACTCACTTTCTTGTAAATACAGGCTTCACCGCAGGTCTGTATAAAACTATATGCTTTGATCAACTCATCAAAGCGTATATTCCAACTCCGAGATGCTTGCACCAGTCGATAGATGGATCACTGGAGCTTTACACACTTTGTTAGCACCTTTAGGATCGACAAAACCTTCTAGTTGCATCATATACAACTCCTCTTTAAGAAATCCATTAAGGAATGTAGTTTTGACATCCATTTGCCAGATTTCATAAAATGTGGCAATTGCTAACATGATTTTGACAGACTTAAGCATCACTACGAGTGAGAAAATCTCATCGTAGTCAACACCTTTAACTTGTCCAAAACCTTTTTCGACAAGTCTAGCTTTGTAGATAGTAACACTACTATCAGCGTCCGTCTTCCTCTTGAAGATCCATTTATTCTCTATGGCTTGCCGATCATCGGGCAAGTCAACCAAAGTCCACACTTTAATCTCATACATGGATCCCATCTCAGATTTCATGGCCTCAAGCCATTTTGCGGAATCTGGGCTCATCATCGCTTCCTCATAGTTCGTAGGTTCGCCATGGTCAAGTAACATGACCTCCAGAACAGGATTACGGTACCACTTTGGTGCGGATCTTTCTCTGGTTGACCTATGAGGTTCGGTAGTAACTTAATCCGAAGTTTCATGATCATCATCATTAGCTTCCTCACTAATTGGTGTAGGAATCACTGGAACTGATTTCTATGATGATCTACTTTCCAATAAGGGAGAAGGTACAGTTACCTCATCAAGTTCTACTTTCCTCCCACTCACTTCTTTCGAGAGAAACTCCTTCTCTGGAAAGGATCCATTCTTAGCAACAAATATCTTGCCTTCGAATCTTTGATAGAAGGTGCACCAACAGTCTCCTTTGGGTATCCTATGAAGGCACATTTCTCCGATTTGGGTTCGAGCTTATCAGGTTGAAGTTTTTTCACATAAGCATCGCAGCCCCAAACTTTAAGAAACGACAACTTGGGTTTCTTGCCAAACCATAGTTCATATAGTGTCATCTCAACGGATTTAGATGGTGCCCTATTTAACGTGAATACAGCTGTCTCTAATGCATACCCCCAAAACAACAGCGGTAAATCAGTAAGAGACATCATAGATCACACCATATAGAATAAAGTGTGGTTACGATGTTCGGACACACCATTACGCTGAGGTGTTCCAGGTGGCGTGAGTTGCGAAATTATTCCGCATTGTTTCAAATGAAGACCAAACTCATAACTCAAATATTCACCTCCACGATCAGATTGTAGAAACTTTATTTTCTTGTTACGATGATTTTCCACTTCACTCTGAAATTCTTTGAACTTTTCAAATGTTTTAGACTTATGTTTCATTAAGTAGATATACCCATATCTGCTCAAATCATCTGTTAAGGTCAGAAAATAATGATACCCGCCCGAGCATCAACACTCATCGGACTGCATACATCAGTATGTATTATTTCCAATAAGTCTGTTGCTCGCTCCATTGTTCTGGAGAACGGAGTTTTAGTCATCTTTCCCATGAGGCGTGGTTCGCAAGCATAAAATGATTCATAATCAAGTGATTCCAAAAGTCCATCCGCATGGAGTTTCTTCATGCGCTTTATACCAATGTGACCTAAACGGCAGTGCCACAAGTATGTTCCACTATCATTATCAACTTCGCATCTTTTGGCATCAATATTATGAATATATGTATCACTATGATCGAGATTCAACAAACCGTTTATATTAAGTGTATGACCATAGAAGGTTTTATTCATGTAAACAAAACAACAATTACTCTTTGACTTAAATGAATAACCGTATTGCAATAAACATGATCCAATCATATTCATGCTCAACACAAACACCAAATAACATTTATTTTAGGTTCAACACTAATCCCGAAGGTAAAAGGAGTGTGCGATGGTGATCTCATCAACCTTGTAATCATTTCCAACACACATCGTCACCTCGCCCTGAACTAGTCTTTGTTCATTTTGTAACTTCTGTTTCGAGTTACTAATCATAGCAACTGAACCAGTATCAAATACCCAGGGGCTACTATGAACACTAGTAAAGTACACATCAATAACATGTATATCATATATACTTTTGTTTCACTTTGCCATCCTTCTTATCCGCCAAGTATTTGGGGCAGTTCCGCTTCCAGTGACCATTTCCTTTGCAGTAGAAGCACTTAGTTTCAGGCTTGGGTCTAGTTTTGGGATTCTTCATGGGAGTGGCAACTTGCTTGCCATTCTTCTTGAAGTTCCCTTTCTTTCCCTTGCCCTTTTACTTGAAACTAGTGGTCTTGTTAACCATCAACATTTGATGCTTTTCTTGATTTCTACCTTCGTCGATTTTAGCATCACGAAGAGCTGGGGAATCGTTTTCGTCATCCCTTGTACGGAGTATATTATAGTTCATCATGAAGTTCCAGTAACTTAGTGATAGTGACTAGAGAACCCTGTCAATCACTATCTTATCTGGAAGATAAACTCCCACTTGATGCAAGCAATTGTAGTACTCAGACATTCTGAGCACATACTCACTGGTTGAGCTATTCTCCATCTTGTAGGCAAAATACTTGTCAGAGGTCGCATACCTCTTGACTCGGGCATGAGTCTGAAATACCAATTTCAGCTCTTGGAACATCTTATATGCTCCTTGTCGTTCAAAATGTTTTTGAAGTCCCGGTTCTAAGCCGTAAAGTATGGTGCACTAAACTATCAAGTAGTCATCATACCGAGCTTGCCAAACTTTCATAACGTCTGCATCTGCTCTTGCAATAGGCCTGTCACCTAGCGGTGCATCAAGGACATAGTTATTTTGTGCAACAATGAGGATAATCCTCAGATCACGGACCCGGTCCGCATAATTGCTACAATCATATTTCAACTTATTTTCTCTAGGAACATATCAAAAATAAAACAGGGAAGCTACACGTGAGCTATTGATCTACAACATAGATATGCAAATACTATCAAGACTAAGTTCATGATAAATTAAAGTTCAATTAATCATATTACTTAAGAACTCCCACTTAGATAGACATCCCTCTAGTCATCTAAATGATCACATGATCCATATCAACTAAACCATGTTCGATCATCACGTGAGATGGAGTAGTTTTCAATGGTGAACATCACTATGTTGATCATATCTAGTATATGATTCATCTTCGACCTTTCGGTCTCAATGTTTTGAGGCCATATCTGCATATGCTAGGCTCGTCAAGTTTAACCCGAGTATTCCATGTGTGCAAAAATGTCCTGCACCCGTTGTATGTGAACGTAGAGCTTATCACACCCGATCATCACGTGGTTTCTCGGCACGACGAACTGTAGCAACGGTGCATACTTAGGGAGAACACTTATACCTTGAAATTTAGTGAGAGATCATCTTATAATGCTACAGCCGTACTAAGAAAAATAAGATGCATACAAGATAAACATCACAAGCAATCAAAATATGTGACATCGTATGTCCATTATCATCTTGTGCCTTTGATCTCCATCTCCAAAGTTCCGTCATGATCTCCATCGTCACCGACATGACACCATGATCTCCATCATCTTGATCTCTATCAACGTGTCATCACATGGTCGTCTCGCCAACTATTGCTTTTGCAACTATCGCTACCGCTTAGTGATAAAGTAAAGCAATTACATGGCGATTGCATTTCATACAATAAAGCGACAACCATATGGCCCCTGCTAGTTGCTGATAACTGTTACAAAACATGATCATCTCATACAACAATTTATATAATCACGTCTTGACCATGTCACATCACAACACGCCCTGCAAAAACAAGTTAGACGTCCTCTACTTTGTTGGTGCGAGTTTTACGTGGCTACTACGGGCTTCTAGCAAGAACCGTTCTTACCTACGCATCAAAACGACAACAATTTTTCGTCAAGTTTGCTGTTTTAACCTTCAACAAGGACCGGGCATAGTCACACTCGATTCAACAAAAGCTGGAGAAACAGACACCCACTAGCCACCTGTGTGTGAAGCACGTCGGTAGAACCAGTCTCATGAACGCGGTCATGTAATGTCGGTCTAGGCCGCTTCATCCAACAATACCGCCAAATCAAAGTAAGACATGTTGGTAAGAAGTATGACTATTATCGCCCACAACTCACTGTGTTCTACTCGTGCATATAACATCTACGCATAGGCTTGGCTCGGATGCCACTGTTGGGAAACACAGTATTTCAAAAAAATTCCTACGATCACGCAAGATCTATCTAGGAGATGCATAGCAACGAGAGGGGAGAGTGTATCTACGTACCCTTGTAGATCGAAAGCGGAAGCGTTTAGTAACGCGATTGATGTAGTCGAATGTCTTCGCGATCCAACACATCAAGTACCAAACGCACGACACCTTCGCGATCTGCACACGTTCAGCTCGGTGACGTCCCTCGTACTCTTGATCCAGCTGAGGTCGAGGGTGAGTTCCATCAGCACGATGGCATGTTGACGGTAATGATGAAGTTACCGACGCAGGGCTTCGCCTAAGCACTATGACAATATGACCCGGGTGTAAAACTGTGGAGGGGGGCACTTCACATGGCTAAATATCAACTTGTGTGTCTATGGGGTGCCCCCTCCCCCGTATATAAAGGAGGGGAGGAGGAGGAGGGTCGGCCTCAAGGGGCGTGCCCAAGGGGGGATTCCTACTTCTAGTAGGAGTAGGTTTCCACCTTTCCTAGTCCAAGTAGGAGAAGAAGGAAGGAGAGGAAGAAGAGAAGGAAAGGGGGGCCGACCCCCTTAGCCCTAGTCCAATGCAGTTTGGCTAGGGGGGCGTGCGCCACCTCTTGGCCTGCCTCCTCTCTTCCACCACTAGGCCCATAAGGCCCAATAACTTCTCGGAGGGGGTTCCGGTAACCCCCGGTACTCTGAAATGACCGAACCATTCCGGTGTCCGAATGTAGCCTTACACTACATGAATCTTTATGTCTCGAACATTTCGAGACTCCTCGTCATGTCCGTGATCACATCCGGGACTCCGAACAAGTTTCGGTACATCAAATCATATAATTCATAATACATATCGTCATCGAACGTTAAGCGTGCGGACCCTATGGGTTCGAGAACTATGTAGACATGAACGAGACTCATCTCCGATCAATAACCAATAGCAGAACCTGGATGCTCATATTGGTTCCTACATATTCTACAAAGATCTTTATCGGTCAAATCGCATAACAACATATGTTGTTCCATTTGTCATCGGTATGTTACTTGCCCGAGATTCGATCGTCGGTATCATCATACCTAGTTCAATCTCGTCATCGGCAAGTCTCTTTACTCGTTCCATAATGCATCATCCCACAACTAACTCATTAGTCACATTGCTCGCAAGGCTTATAGTGATGTGCATTATCGAGAGGGCCCAGAGATACCTCTCTAATACACGGAGTGACAAATCCTAATCTCGATCTATGCCAACTCAACAAACACCATCGGAGACACCTGTAGAGCAACTTGATTATTACCCAGTTAAGTTCTGACGTTTGATAGCACACAAGGTGTTCCTCCGGTATCCGGGAGTTGCATAATCTCATAGTCTGAGGAACATGTATAAGTCATGAAGAAAGCAATAGAATAAACTAAACGGTCATAGTGCAAAGCTAACGGATGGGTCCTGTCTATCACATCATTCTCTAATGATGTGACCCCTTTTATCAAATGACAACACATGTATATGGCTAGGAAACTTAACCATCTTGGATTAACGAGCTAGTCAAGTAGAGGCATACTAGGGACACTTTGTTTGTCTATGTATTCGCACATGTACTAGGTTTCCGGTTAATACAATTCTAGCATGAGCAATTAACATTTAACATGATATAAGGAAATATAAATAACAACTTTATTATTGCCTCTAGGGCATATTTCCTTCAAAACATGTACCAAGTCAAGCCACTTGAACATTCAGAAGAGGATACCATATCATCATACTACATCACAATCATTTTAACGCTATGTTGATATCCAAGATAAATCATTATTAACTCCCAGCTACTTATGCATGGCATGAGAAACTATAATCTCTAATTGTCATTGCAAACATGTTTAATCATAATGGGCTGAATCATGGGCACTAGGTTAAACATATTTACACAGACAAGACAATTCGAGTTCATACCAATTTCTCTTTGCCACAGTCAGCTCATCGAATATCGTCATTATTGCCTTTCACTTGCACAACCGAATGATATGAAAATAATAATAGTGCAAGAGTGCCATGGACTAAGCTGGAATTTGCAAACATTTTATTCAATAGGAGAAGACAAGGTAAAATGGGCTATTATTAGTTCAACAGCTATTCATGTGAGAGCCACTCAACATTTTCATCGTGGTCTTCTCCTCCGTAAGACTCAAATAAAAGAAAAGAAATTCAGAGAAACACATTGAAATATTTTTGGAGTTTTGTTTTTTTCTTCAAGAAGCAAATAATAAGCAAAAATGAGAAAAACTATTTACACGAGAAGGCTCCCAACAAGCAAAAGAAGAACAAGGAAATCTTATTGGATTTTCTTATTAGTATTACTACTAAGCATGCATCGAAAGTAAATTACTACAACTAATTTTTTTATTTTTCTAAAGTTTTTCAAACACACAAGAAGAAAGCAAGAAAAATAAATCTAAGCATGGATGATACAATGAAAAAGTGTGAACACCGACAGATATAATGATATGTGAACATGAATATAAAGTCGGTGAGAACACGTACTCCCCCAAGCTTAGGCTTTTGGCCTAACTTGGTAGTGAATCAATAGCCTAGAGGGTAGTATGGATCCTGAGGACCAGGCATTCACTCATCCCACTGCTGAGGAGCGGGCATCCACTGATCCCAATGTGGAGGTGCTTGTGCGGCCTCTACAGCAGCGTGAGCACTCCAGTAGGCGAGGATGTCTGCAGGCATAATCCGGTATCTGCCCTGGCAGCAGAATCAAACAAAGCAGGTGTAGGCAAGGGGATAACATCACGAGTGTCAATGTTATAGACCAAGTTATAAGGAATGGCAATGTCAGGACGATCATGTGCAAGAAAGTGATGGTGATCCATGGTTGCACGGTCTAGGTAAACCTTGGTCAGAGGGTAATCATGAGGGCGTATCTCAACCTCGAAGTGAGCCGCCAAACGAGTAGCATAAATCCCACCATGTATTTTACCCTGAGATTTATTAAGGTGCAGGCGACGAGCCATGATAGCTCCCAAGCTATACGTGTTGTCGCCCTCAATGGCACGACGTAAAATAACAAGGTCTGGTGAACTAAGTGCACCCACCCTCTCCCTATCAAGCAAGCATTTGGTAATGGAATATGCAAAGTAACGAATAGCAGGAAAATGTAAACCACCAACAGTGATGGCTGACACTCTCCTCTCATCACCCACTGTCAAAGTGCGATAGAAATCCTCAAACTCAACCGGCCTAGGCTCGGCCAAGCTCCCGTCAGAAGGGATCAAGCATATGTCACAAAACTCAGTAAGTGATATCTGATGATTTTTAGCATATAGATCAAAGCTCACTTCAGGAGGATTATTTCTAGGCAAGAAAGTAAAGCTTTGAACAAATATATTTTTGAGGATTCGGTGCTGGTCACACTCATCTGCGATGAAGTCGGTGAGACCGGCATTGGCAATGAATTGCCTAAACTCATCATCAATTCCAGCTTCTTGCAGGAACGGGGTATACGGCCATTCAGACGGCCGTACCTCTGTCAACCTCCGAGGGTGGAGATCATTGTCAGAAGACTCCCCAATAACACCCTTGGAGCTCTTCCTTGAGCCGTATTTCCTGAAGATATTCATGTATGCGTACAATTTTCTGAAAATAAAAATGTTGGAGTGACAAAAATTTGTCAACAAAACTTTGTAAGATTGATAGCAACTACTCATAGGGATACATAGAGGCCATAACAAGCATTCAAACAACTTAGAACACTAAGAATTCAACATGCAAGCTGATACGTCTCCAACGTATCTATAATTTTTGATTGTTCCATGCTATTATATTATCTATTTTGGATGTTTAATGGGCTTTAATATGCACTTTTATATTATTTTTGGGACTAACCTATTAACCGAAGGCCCAATGCAAATTGTTGTTTTTTTTGCCTATTTCAGTGTTTCACAGAAAAGGAATATCAAACGGAATCCAAACGGAACGAAACCTTCGCGTGGATCTTTTTTGGAACAAACACAATCCAGGAGACGTGGAGTGGAGGTCAAGGAAGCAACGAGGCGGCCACGAGGTAGGGCGGCGCGCCCCCCATCCTTGTGGGCCGCTCGTAGCTCCACTGACCTACTTCTTTCGCCTATATATACTCTTATACCCTGAAAACATCCAGGGGAGCCATGAAACCACTTTTCCACCGCCGCAACCTTTTGTACCCATGAGATCCCATCTGGGGACCTTTTCTGGTGATCTACTGGAGGGGGATTCGATCACGGATGGCTTCTACAACAACACCATAGCCTCTCCGATGATGTGTGAGTAGTTCACCACAGACCTTTGGGTCCATAGTTATTAGCTAGATGGCTTCTTCTCTCTCTTTCGTTCTCAATACAAAGTTCTCCTCGATGTTCTTGGAGATCTATTCGATGTAATACTTTTTGTGGTGTGTTTGCCAAGATCCGATGAATTGTGGGTTTATGATCAAGTTTATCTATGAACAATATTTGATTCTTCTCTGAATTCTTATATGCATGATTTGATATCTTCGCAAGTCTCTTCGAATTATCAGTTTGGTTTGGCCTACTAGATTGATCTCTCTTGCAATGGGAGAAGTGCTTACCTTTGGGTTCAATCTTTGGTGCTCGATCCCAGTGACAGAAAGGGAACCGACACGTATTGTATTGTTGCCATCAAGGATAAAAAGATGGGGTTTATATCATATTTCTTGAGTTTATCCCTCTACATCATGTCATCTTGCCTAATGCGTTACTCTGTTCTTATGAACTTAATACTCTAGATGCATGCTGGATAGCGGTTGATGTGTGGAGTAATAGTAGTAGATGCAGAATTGTTTCGGTCTACTTGACACGGACGTGATGCCTATGTTTATTGTCGGCGTTCTGGGAACAGGGGTCCCCAGACTTGCCTGCCTGCGGCCTGTGGCGTGGCTCAAAGGGGGGCACCAGCATGGCCCATCTTCACCAACACAAACTCAAGACCCTCGCGAGGGGCCAAGCCTCGCGGGGCGGACGACGCGGAGCTTCCTCAGGCGCGGCCTCATCAGGCAGGCTCACGAGGAGGCGGAGAGATCAAGGCGGGGTACCTCGCGAGGTGCCCATGATGCAAGCCATGACGACTCAAGGCGCCAGGCGGGCGCCAGCCCGCGCAGCGTCCTCCTTTCCTCTTTGGTGCAAAGGAGGCAAGCGCAGCCGCGGAGTACCGAGGCATCAGGCAAAGGTTGCCATTTCGGTGCAACAAGACCAAGACCAGGAGGACTACGAGACGGAGGTCACCGTGGAGCCCAAGACGGTGTCATCACCAGAGCTTTGTGCAGGTGAAGACTACTTTTGTCAGGATAGCTGATACTTGCTGTCCCCTTTCAAATTAGCCCGCCATTGTTGGCTCCCTTCCCGCTCAATATTTGGGAAGAGGACCAGGGCCTCTATAAATAGGACCAGCCACCCACATGGCAAGGGGGTCGGTTCGGTCGCGTCGAAGTGTCTCTAGGGGTCGACTGGTTAGAGAGAGAGAGAGAGAGAGAGAGAGAGAGAGAGAGAGAGAGAGAGAGAGAGAGAGAGAGTGAGAAGGGCGACTGAACTCCTCCCAGCAGTTCATCGCCCCAGCCAAGAATAGACCCTCGCGAGGCTGTTCTTCCTTGTACTATTCATCATCCTCAGCCCAAGAGGCAATCCACCACACCACACACTGGAGTAGGGTATTACACCACAACGGTGGCCCGAACCAGTATAAACCCTGTGTCTCTTGTGCTGTTCTTCCCATAGTTTTGATCCTAACATGGTGGAGGGGTGCAGGTAGGTAGAAGGTGAAATCTCCACGCGCACCCCAGTGTTCGAACCTCAAGGGTCTGCCGGAACTCGAAATCCGACATTTGGCACGCCAGGTAGGGGTGTGCCGGAATCCGTTTTCCATCACCCCGTTCTCCTCCAACCATCACGCTCATGTCTGATGCTCATCGGGCCCGCGCGGAGCGCCGGGCCTCCCTCGCTTCCCGCGTCGCCCAGACAGCCCCTGTCGGCGGGCGTCCTCGCCGTTCCCCGTCACCTGCCGTCAACGCCGCCACCGGCCCGGCAGGGGACGAGCAGCAAGCATCGTCTCAGCATCCATCCATGCGCCAAGACGGCCGCACCATGACTCCCTCGCTCGCCCCAGCTGGATCTTCGTCCCGTGCGCTCCATGCGCCCATGGAGGCTCGGTGTCGTGGAATTGTCACGGCAGATGTCCTTAGTGTCAGGACTTAGTCGTGAGGCCAACACATCTATGTGGTAGCTTGAGAGGGGTTGAGCGGAATCGAGAGACTCAACACAAGACAGGGATTTAGACAGCTTCGGGCCTCGGGAAACATCATCCGGTAACAACCCTACATGCTGTTTGAGGCTAGGTCTCATTATCATCACGAGGGAGTCGCCGTAAACCGGCTCTCCTCTTTGTATCTAACCCTAAGATTGTTTCTCTTGCTTGTAGCTTGTCCCTCTTGGGGTGCCTTGCCCCTCCTTATATATGTTGAAGGGGCGGGTTCATGTGGAGTCCTATTAGGATTAGGACTAGTCTATCTCTAATACAAACCAGATACAAGTCCTGGTCTTAACTCCTTGTAAGGTAAATATTCCTCATGCCTTTCCTGTTAAACCGACCCACCATGGTATGAACCGGCCTTCTGGGCCTTGGGCCTTGTCATTCGTTTGATCCGCCCGCCAGGTCACCAGTGAGTCATAATGACCAGGCGGGTTGCTTGTAAACCGCCAGGTCAGGGCGAGTCGCCAGTAACTCGCCAAGTGCCAGCGGGGTCTTCAGATAAACCGCCAAGTTCGGCCGGGTTACACTTCCGGCCGGTTTACACCGCGGGGTATATCCCCGACATTAGCCCCTAGTTTAATTTGGATTTATCCATGTTAAACTGATCCTGTAAAACAAATACAAGAACAAATTTGATAGATTATGCTCCGGGTTAAGAATTCTTGTAAACCGGCATCTGATCATCCTTAATTCCTTGCCATTTCCATCTTCTAGAAAATCCAGGTCAATAAGCCAACTTCATACTCAATTTGCCGACATTGGTTTGTCACCGAGAAATATTGTGAAGAATAACTCCTTTGACTCAACTCCCAAAGCACCGGTTTAAGAAATATGGGTCTGAAAATACTTATCTGATATTCAGCCGGTTTGAAGATGTAAAACTTGCCGGTTTAACATTACCAAAATGGCTGGGTTATAAAAACTGATGATCCCGGATTATGACCGTTGATAGACGCCGGGTTATGATTGCTGTAGCCCCCAAATCTTGAGCAGAACAAAGTGATGGCTTAAGACTTGCTTCAATATAAATGTTACTAATTTTGAAGAAATCCATGTTGTTCATCCCAGTCACTAGTCAGAATTGAGTATTCCACATATGTAGGCCCCAAGTGCCGGGTTGTCATGCTTGCAGCAACCTGGGACTTGTAATTGCTTGATGCTCATAAAAACTTCAATCAATGTAGCCCCCAAGGGTCGGGTCATTATGCCATAATGAGCAGGGACTTTGTAAATATAATCTTGTAAACTTTGAATAGCAACGTGTAGCCCCCAAGGGTCGGCTTAGTAAGATAATACTGAACCGGGACTTGATATATACTTCAATGAAAATAACATATTATAATGTAGCTTCCATCGCAGGGCTTGAACCCACGTCCACAAGGTTAAGAGCTTTGTGCTTTACCAAGTGAGCAATGGATCCCTCAATATTATGGACAAAAACTTGTGTACCTTGAATTGTTGACAGGAGCAATTGGTAGCCCCCAAGGGCCGGCTCATTATAATATGATGAGTCGGGTCTTCAATAAGACTAGTAAAAAAATGACTTTGCATTAGCCCCCAAGTGTCATGGTGCATGCTTGCAGCGCCATGAGACTTGTGTATTTGATGTAATTTCAACTGAAATAATGTAGCCCCCAAGTGCTGGGTCGTAAGCCTGCAGCAACTCGGGACTATTCCTTCAATTGTAGAATAAATCATATCTATTGATAATATGATAGCCATTGCGCTAAAGCGACTTTGAAAACCTTAATCATAATACTAGTTATTGATAACCATAATAAAAATCCAGCCATGTTGGCTATTTTAATAATATACCCAATGATTTATAAGCGCATAATTCCAATGACGCAATCCAAATATATACTGGCGACTTATAGTCCAAAGCCAGGCCGGTTTAACAAACCTGTTTCTGCATACAACAAGTGTAAAGTGTCCTGGCGGTTTACCGCCGGACGGGTCATAATGCCCAACATATAACCTGGGTTTATAACCAAGGCTGCACTTAAGAATAATCAAATATGAAATAGATCATACCCGTGGCATTGAATCACATTGTTGGTTTTACCAACTTTTTGTAGTAAGGGTGACAGTCCCAATCTTGAGTACTGATAACTCCTTCCATATTGTGCCGGTTTATGATAAAACCGTGCCGGGTTGTGAAATACACCAGATTAACCATATATAATACTGGCGACTTGTAGTCAAACCAGACCGGGCTGATAGTCTCTGGATTATAACTTGATCGTGTACTGACAACTTGTAGTTTGAAAGCCGAGCCGGGTTGTTAAACACCGGTTTACTCCATAATAGGATGGTAACATAAAATCAAACCGGGCAGATAGTCTCCGGATTAAGATTTGACCGTGTCCCGTCCATTTGTAATTGACAGTCGAACCGGTTTAAGAAATGTCGGTTTAAAAACGCAACAAAAAGAAAGAAATATCTATCAAAGAAAATTGTGAAGCAAAGGCAATGATAAAACCGTTTGCCAAAAAGAAGCTTATTTGAGCTGATCAGATGGCGTTACCATGGTCGGACACGACCAAGCTCCCGATAGTTGTAGCTATGGTTCAAGTCAGCCAGGTCCCCAAATGAAACCGTGGCATTTATGCCGATCAAGTGGCATGGCGATGGTTCGGGTTCGACCAAGCCCCCAAGTGATTCTGTGGCCTTAGGCCGATCAGGAGGCATGACTGGTTCAGACGTGACCAAGTCCCCAAGTGATCTGGTGGCTCTCGCCGATCAAGAGGCATGGCAATGGTTCGGGTTCGACCAATCCCCCAAGTGATTTTGTGGCCTTAGGCCGATCAAGAGGCATGCCTGGTTCAGACGTGACCAAGTCCCTAAGTGATCTGGTGGCTCTCGCCGATCAAGAGGCATGGCAATGGTTCGGGCTCGACCAATCCCCCAAGTGATTTTGTGGCCTTAGGACGATCAAGAGGCATGACTGGTTCAGACGTGACCAAGTCCCCAAGTGATCTGGTGGCTCTTGCCGATCAAGAGGTATTGCATTGGTTCAGACACGACCAAGCCCCCAAGTGATGTTTATAAAATTTTCAAGGGGTAAATCGGAGGCCGCTTTAAGACAGAACAGCTCCGTGTAACCACGCATGATGTAAAAGAACAGAGACCCCGCTTTATGAAGCAGAAGCCCCCATGTGATCAATAATATGTCAGGCCAGTAAGGCGGGATATCCATGTTTGAACCGCGCATCGTGGCAGCAGGTCCTCTTTGGCAATTTTTAACTTTTTGCAAGGGATAAATTCTTCTTTGAACTGGGATCTTGAACCGGATATGGAGACCTTCAAAGCTTTGTGGGGGACATCTTTCCCTTGAACCGGATTTTAAACCAGAATCTTCATTTTTAGCCGGAAATTTTCTGACGGCCTTTAAACTCGAACTTGCGAGAAGTTAATTCCTTTTTGAACCAAAAATTCTTAAACCGGATTTAAGAGCTTCAGAGCTTTATTGGAGAACAAATTTCCCTTGTACCGGATTGTAAACCAGAATCCTTTTCTGATGACCCGAAACTTCTTCATTGAGCCGGGATTTTGTAACTGTCATATACTTTCTAATCTGGAAACCTTCTGAAAGCACGATGTGTATCCAGGACCGGGTTATCTCTCCCTCCAACGTATTGGGGTTCTTGACTTCACTGAAAACTGGCAACGTTTGCTAAGTCATATCATTGTAGCCCCCAAGTCTCAAGGTGACTCGAGGAGTTGGCTTGAGATTCTCCATATTTGATCGTGATATAAACCGGCATAACTTGTATATCATTGGCGTTGATAGCACGATGTGAATCCATAGAAGGTTGAGGTGACTGCGACGGGTTGTAAATGATCCCATATGAGCCGTGTCAGCAACTCGGCCAATGGTTCCTTCCAACTGGCGACTTAAAGTTAACCAAACTGTAGTGGCGGCGACTTGTGCGCCCACCCGTTGAACCATCCAGTGCAGATGGCGGCTGATAATATATGATAATTTACCTCCAATTTGTTGGAAAGAAACCGGGCTTCCCAAGTAGTGACTTGCTCATAGTCAATAAACAGTTCATCCAGACAAGTGCGGCCCGGTATGTTGATGTAGACTAGGCCGCGGGGGCAGACGACAAAGACGACCGCAGCATCACAGGCGGCACAGACAGATGAGTCGGGCGCAGCGTTGTAAGCCGGTGCAGACGAGGAGAGTCGGCACTAGTGTTCTAAACCGGTGCGGACGCATGAACCGGCCGCGGGCATTGTAAACCAGCGCGAACAGAGAGTTGGCCGCGGGCATTTGTAAACCGGCGCGAACGGAGAGTTGGCCGCGGGCATTGTAAACCGGTGTGATTGATCGTCGGTGTAGACAGACGCCAGCAATGTGCTCTCTGTATCTGTGGCACGATAGCCACTCTTATAATGAGTAATTTTCCTGCATATCAAAATATACGGTCCAAAGTAATTGTTCCCTTGATAAAAACAATATATACCAAGAAACTAGATTTAGATGGATATCACCTGATGTTTTTTGTTCGGACAACGGATGATCTGTTTGTCGCGACAGAGGCGGTTTAGGTTGGTCGGCGACTCAATATGGTCCCGGCGGTTCAAGCAGAAACCTTCCGGGTTATTCTCCAGGTCTTTAAACGCCCAGCACGGGCGGTGCAGATGTATACGTTGCCTCCGACGCCGGTGCACGAGGACCGGATCATACCTTGTCCATGAGTCCGTTGACCTGTGTATAGCATAGCATACCGTGGAAAAAACTTTGGATGATACTTAATTATACCATTAAAAGTTTAGAAAAATAGCACCTGATTTGTTCATATGGTAGATGATCCATATGTAATATCCGTCAATAAATTTGGGAGTGAAGTGCAGCAGAAGAGGCAGGCAAGCTGGCAAGCATAGCAGTGAAACACCGTGGTGAGGTCAGCGGAAACACGGCTAGCCCGTGACTTCGGCGACTTGGATCGGAGGACGGCTTCAGGTCGTAGCTACTCCTCCCTTTTTTTAATCTTTTTTTTCGCAAAGGCTGTCGCATGTCCTCATTAGTTCTGACATTTATCTGGAGGTACGTGGCTGACGATCCTTTGATATCACATCCTTGTGAGACTTTGGGCCCTGTGCTAATTCATTTGATGAATAGTACTAGTACTAGACCTCCCGTACTAATAATAGTCCTTTCCTTATTCTCCTTTTCTCTTGGCCTTTTGACTCCCGCAGATTTCTCCTGCATGTGCGTGCCCCGTCAAACAAGGCTAGCGGGCACATGCCCCGAGTACCTCTTTGTCCGCGGCCTTGGGCGTCTGCTATTGTATATATTTCTTTTATCGCAGGTGACAGCCATAACAGTAGATCCTTTCGCTGCCCCTTTACTTTGTTGATGCTGCCCACACGCAACCGCTAATCATCGTCCATATGATTGCTATCAGTATTAAAACCCAAGCCCTCCTGACTGTTGCTCCATCAATCGCGGCGAACGAGCTCCTACGCTACCGTCCCGTCGACGACGTCTACGAAGAATGGCTCGACCGCGTCGCCGAGCTCGTCCGCGCCGCAGGGGGCTCTTCCGCGCCGTCCGTTCCGCTGCACCGCACCCCGCCCCGCGCGGGCGACGAGGCTCCAGCGGTGCCCCGGCCGCCTCCTCCTCAAGAAGACGCCATGGCTCCAAGGCGCGTGGCCCCTGGGCGGAACCCGCTCCGTCAGGTGCCAGCGCGGCAAGAACAGAGCTGCCAAGAAGTCCCTCGCCCGCCAGAAGTTGCCCGGGCGCTCCCTGCGCCAGCACGTCGCGACCATCCTCCTGCTCCAGCGCGTGGGGACATGCAAGACCAGGCTCTCCATCACCCAAGGCCTCCCGTGGCCACAGCAGGCTGCCGCGCCTACACCACTGAACTGTGCAGTGTCGCATGGCCAGGCAAGTTCAAGCCAGACCTGCCTCCTCGCTACGACGGCACAGCCGACCCTGCGGAGTTCCTCCAGCTCTACGAGCTGGGCATCGAAGCTGCCAACGGAGACGAGAAGGTCATGGCGAACTGGTTTCCCATGGCGCTCAAGGACGGGGCCCGCACTTGGCTCCTAAACCTGGCTCCAGGCACAATCTCCTCCTAGGAAGAGATGCGCACCCGCTTCATCGCCAACTTCCAAGGTACTCGCGACCGGCCACCCGCCGTGAGCAACATGCGCCGCATCAAGCAACAACCCGGGGAGACCCTACAGAAGTACATCCAGCACTTCAACAACGCACGCCTCAAGATTCCCAAGGTGACTGAAGAGGCCATCATCTCAGCCTTCTCCGACGGCGTGCGTGATGTCAAGATGAAGGAGGAGCTGGTGATGCATGAAGACCTGTGCACTTCCTTGAAGCTGTTCAACTTGGAGAACAAGTGCGCCAGGGCTGAGGAAGGGCGTCTCTCCCTCCTCGAGCTGCCTGCCGCAGACCCAGAAGAGAAGAAGCTCAAGGCCAAGGAAGTGAAGCGCAAGGGGGCTGCCGTGCTCGCAGCAGAACGAGACACCAAGCGAGGCAGAGATCAGCCCGAACCTCCCAAGGGCAGCCGGTACTGCGTGTACCACGACCTCCACACCCACAACACCAGCGAATGCCAAGATCTCCGAGCCGTGCGAGAAGGAAGGATCGGCCGTCGCCCTGACCGCGGTGACCGGGGCTACGGCCGAGGAGGAGGAAGGAACGCAGGGCGTTGGGAAGACCGTGGCCCACGCCAGGGGTGGCACGACCAACCTTGCGAGGATCGCTGGCAAGACCCGTCTCGCGAGGGAGGCTGGAGGGATCAGCCTCGCGAGGATCGCCCGCAAGGCAACACAGGCCTCCCACCGCTGCCGCCGCTGCCAAGGAGAAACGAGGACCGCCACCAGGACGAGGAGGCTGGGGGCTTCCAGGAGCCGCACGCGATCGCCTGCATCCTGGGCGGAGCTCAAGCCCCAGCCTCTCAACGCATCTTGAAGCAGTTCGCCCGCGAGGTGAACGCAGTCCTCCCCAGACTCGAAGCCACGCGCCCTCTCAGGTGGTCTGCATGCGCCATCATGTTCAGCTCAGCAGATCAGCTCAAGTGCGCAGCTACAGCCGGAGTCCTCCTGATGCTTTGTTCCCCAATCATCAGCAACGTGGTGGTCACCAAGACCCTCATCGATGGCGGGGCGGGGCTCAGCGTCTTGTCCGTGGAGACATTCAACAACCTCTAAGTGCCCTACTGCCAGCTTCAGCCAACCAAGCCTTTCTCCGGCATCACCGACGGCTCCATGGTCCCGATCGGGCAGGTCCACCTCCCTGTCACCTTCGGGGCACGCGACAACTACCGCACCGAGCTCATCGACTTCGACGTCGCTCACATTCGCCTGCCATACAACGCTATCCTCGGGTACCCAGCGCTGGCCAAGTTCATGGCCGTGACTCACCATGGCTACAACGTCCTCAAGATGCCAGGAAGCGGCGGAGTCATCATGGTGCCCTGTGAAGAGAAGGACGCGGTGTGTTCCCTGGAGCAAGCCTTTCAGGCTGCATCACTGGAAGCCCAGATCGCGGAAGCAGGAGGCTTCCCGAGGCCGCCCCCAAGAAGAAGAAGACATCGTCCGGCCTGGCCCCTCAGAAGGCAGGCTCCTCTGGGCCCGTGCCTGCCCAGGGGGAACCTCCTTCCATTGCATAGGAAAGCGTGCCCGGCGCCCTCCTCAGGCAGGGCTCGGGGGCTCTCCCCTGGAGGGTCACCGACCTAGCTAGGGTCACGAGGGAGGCGCTTGGGCACCACATGGAGGCGTGTTTCGAAGCACGTTTCCCTCAAGAAGGAGCAAGGCATGGAGATCCAAACCCACAGGAGTTCGTCAGCAAGGCCCTTCAGGAGTTACAGGAGTCAAGAGTCATGAGAGGCGCCCGCCGCCTACCAGTAGTGGCTCCCCATCCAGGCGAGGATGGCGGGCTGCGCGTCTGCATCGACGTACCAGGGCTCAACCGAGTCGCCTCCCTGGGGCGCCTCTAGCCCTTGCAAGTGGGGCACTGCGGAGGTTCACCCCACAGCTACGTTCGCATGCCTTACGGCTTACCGAGCGCGGCTGACACGCACCAGCGCCTCATGAGGGGCATCACGGAGGCACAAGAGGCCAGGCGCTCCGCAGCCCTGGTGGAGATGGAGAGGGCCCGCGAGGAACCGCCAGCACCTCCGGAGCCTCCCGAGGCCCCTGGGCCTGGGGGCTCATGAGGATCGGCTTCGCAGCCCACCGAGCCGGCTACACCAACACCCCTTCGTCTTCAGCGTCATCAGGTGACATCTTTCGAGTTTCACTTCCAGCTGGGAGCGCCCCCAGGGCTGCATTATTCCCAGGCCGCGTGGGTCCGTCCCTGCGGCGTGTATCCCTTTTATTTCACGTCGATTAGCTTACCTTGTTGGGGGCGCCCCTCGGGCTGCATGATCCCCGTGCCGCTCGGGCCAGGCCCAGCGGTGTGTACCCCATTTGCGTTCATTCCCGGTTATGCGTTAGAACCACCATGCTTGATTACTTGATGCCAGTCCACGGCACCTTTTCTTCTCCATGCTGACCACTTGCACGTTAAAGGGGGGGGGGGGTACCTGAGCATCGCGACTCAGGGCTCTTACTGGCTCTCCAGCCCTCACCCTTTGGCCTTGACCACGGCATCGCGACCTGGCATACCAGCAACGGCTGAGACCAGCTCGGGGGCCGGGACCCGAGGACGTAGAGTGCAGGCATCTAACCAGACTTGCAGGGACACAACACAAGATAAGGCCCAGTGCCAGGCGCAACCTGCCTAGAGGTAGGGCCCTATGAGTCCCGCGCTGGCTCATGGGTGCCCAGATACACCTCGCCAGGCCCTACCGTGCCAGCCACGTGTCAGGGTGGGGCTGTACATGCCCCGGGGGCTCCTCCCGGAGGGGGCCCCCCTCCCACGTACAAGTGGAAGCACCATGCTCCGCGCTGGCTGACGACACTACCGAGGAGCGGCTATGCCCGTACACATACAGAAGCGCCATGCTCCGCGCTGGTGATAAACAACTGAGGGTGGCCTCCGGGCCGCATCAACCTCAGGGAGCCCAGAGCTCAGTGTCTAGCCTCATCGTAACACCTCCCCTCGGGAGTGCCGCACGAGGGGGCTGGGCACGGGGGCTGCACCTGGATCATGCCCGGATGCACGCCGCCCAGCCAGGTCCCCCGGGCCTGGTTCGTCGCGCGCCTCTCCCCGAGCGGAGCCAAGGTATGAAGGCCGTTTGAGCGTCAAGGGGGCTCCTGAGCATCGCGACTCAGGAGCCTAACTGGTCACGTAGCCCCTCACTCCTTGGTCCCGTCCTGGTTTCCGGTCGGGGCTATTGCCGGGTGAGGTACGCATGGGGCCGGACTCTGCAGACGTAGAACGGTGGATTCACCCACATCATACCTCCCTACTTGTTGTTCGTGCACCAAGGGGGACTCTTGAGCATCGCGACTCAGGAGCCTAACTTGTCACGTAGCCCCTCACTCCTTGGTCCCATCCTGGTTTCCGGTCGGGGCTATTGCTGGGTGAGGTACGCGCGGGGCCGGGCTCTGTCGGCGTAGAACATAAGCAAGTAGGAAGGAAAAGCGCAAATTTCAAAGGAATTCTAAAGCAAATATTACAGTCCACACTGTTATCCCAATATCAGACGCAAGTTTAAACGCCTCCCCGAGGCATGATATATGTGCAGGAATTAAAAGCAGGACAAGAGCCACGATGGAGTCACTTGGCGGCGGGGGAGCAGCGCGGAGTGGATTCGCCTCATGGAGCAGTGGGGTCGGCAGCGCCTTGCTACGGCTTGGTGCTGAAGGCCCGGAACTTCCCCAGCAGAGCCTCCGCGCGACCCTTCACGGCCTCGGCAGCGGCCGCGGCGCGCTCGCCGCTCACGGGCTCCAGCAGGCTGTCGAGGTCGAAACCGGGATCGCGAAGGTGGATGTGGGTGAGGACCCACGTCAGCGCTGCAGAAGACAGAACACGCGCCTCGGCCTCGGCCATGGGGCCAAGGCCAAGGGCGACATCTTCAAGAGCATGAACCAGGAAAGGAAGCAGCTTGGCGGGGCCGTCCTCGGCACCGGCCAGCGGGCTCTCCAGACCGCTGTCGTAAAGCGTCCTTAGCGAGGAGCGACCCTTCGCCTCCAGCTCCGCGAAGGCCGCGCGGTCTTCGGCAAGGACCAGGGCCTTGCCGTCCAGCTCGGCCTTCCTC
This sequence comes from Triticum aestivum, assembly GCF_018294505.1. Classification (NCBI taxonomy): domain Eukaryota; kingdom Viridiplantae; phylum Streptophyta; class Magnoliopsida; order Poales; family Poaceae; genus Triticum; species Triticum aestivum. The sequence continues at coordinate 575,811,782 of NC_057803.1, read as the reverse complement.
GCCCCCAACTCCTACTCCAGCGCGCCTAGGCGGTCACGGCGCTTCTTGAGCTTGGCCTCCCGACCCTCGACGGCCGCCTCGCGAGCCTTCACGCCTTCTTCCTGCTCTTGGCGAAGGTGGACCTCTTTCGCGAGCTGATCCCGCAGGCCTTGCAGCTTGTCCTCCAGCGCCTTGCAGCAACCACGGACGTCGATCACCTCTCCCAGGGCTGCATCGCGAGCAGCCTTCGCCTCAAGGACGGCCCGCTTCTCCTTGTCGCATGCTGTCGAGGCCTGGACCAGCGCCGCCCAAATCAAAGCATCGGAGCGGACCCATCCAGAAGCCAGCTCCAAGCGCCTGGCCACCAGGCGAGGGTCGACGCCGAGAAGATCCTGCCGCAGCCGGTCCAGCTCAACAACGGCGCGGTCCAGAACGGTGGAAGGAGTCGGGGAGATAGCAGCCGGTGGAGTAGGAGGAGAAGGCGGCAGCACGGCCGCAGCATCGAGGCGGAGTCTGCCGCGCCCCGACAGCTGTAGCGGCGGCAGCAAGCGAGAGCACCTCGGGAGCCGCTTGGGCCGTGGGGGCTGCGCTCGCCCCAGCCGGCTAAGTCAGGCCTCGCGAGGACGACCGGGCAGGAGAAGCTTGTGCGTCACGGTCACCCTCCTTCAGGGGCGCTGCCACGGACGGAACCTCAGGAGCCCCCTTTGACTTCTTCGCTGCGGGTGCCAGCCTATCCAAGGGATGCGAACGTCAAGCCTCAGAGGCAGAGCAAGAAATAAAGACAAGAATCGAACACTTACGGGTCGTCGCCAGTGAGCTCAAGCGGCCTCCGGCCAAATTTGAAGCCCGAAAGCCGGCTGGAAGGGTCAACCTCGGGAAGCTTGGAGGCGGAAGGTGCGCCTGCAGCCTGCCCCGAGGCCAGGGCGGACCCGCGGGAGATCAGCCCGGTCCTGTCCTTCCTCGAGATCAGGGGTGAGCTCCCGCCGCCCTGCTCGTCGTCGTCCACGTCGTCGTCCTCGTCGTCGTCCTCGTCATCATCCTCGTCATCGTCGCTCGGAGGGAGGCAGAGAGCGCGGGACTTGCACCGGGGAAGGGGAGCCCTCGACTCTCCGTCAGTAGCCTCGGAGTCAGGCCCTTTTCCCCGCTCCCCTCCTTCCTCCTCTTCGCTGGAGTCGTCGGAGGGCACAGCCACCGGTCCCTCAGGAGCCTCCAGGGGCACGGGCCCTTCCCCGTTGAAGACGGGCATGGACTTCACTACCCGCTCCCAGTCGTCACGGAGGAACAAGGGCGTAGGAGTGCCCTCCAACCTCGCCACATTGCCCCCAACCAGAGATTGGAGAACCGCAGCCAGGTCTCCGTCGGCCCAGGCCGCGGGGCCCGGACGGGGCCTCCACATTGGAAGCAAGTACTGCCGAATCAAAGCCAGTTGGTGCTCCAGGAACTCCCTCAGCAACGACGCGCCGGTCAGCTTCACCGCCGCCATGTCGGTCGGCCTCAGATCCGCGTCCATCTTCTCCAACACCATCTTCGCGCGGGGATCCATGAGCTCCGCTCGACCCCAGTTGCTAGAGCTCGTGGGCTGCTCCATGGGCAAGATCAGCCGAGGGTGGATGCGCTCAGCATCCACCATGACCCACTTGCTCCTGAAGCCCTCAATCCTCTTCCCAGGGTTCGAGATGACAATGGCGCCACCGTACGCGACGAAGCTCGCGCACGCAGAAGCAAGACCGCGAGAGGTCCGAAGGTAGAAGTAGTGGCGCAGCAAGGCCACTGAGGGCTGCACCCCAACGTGGGCCTCGCAATAATAAGCAAAGATCGCGAGGAGAAGGACGGAGTTGGGATGGAGATGCAGAGCCTGTAGCTTGTAATGGCGGAGGACAGAGAAGAAGAACTCGGAGAAGGGAGGCACCAGGCCAGCAACAATGGCACTTACAAAGATCGGATAGAAGGTGCTCCTCTGACCCTCAGGGGTGGCGGGGCCGGCCTTGAACACCTTCGCCCCGTCAATACCTCATGCCATTGCTATCCGGCGCAACCGGGCAAGGCCCGTCCCCGACACGTTTGGCGGGTCCAGGGCAGACGAGTACCAAGCTGCAGCCGGGGGCTGGCGAGGCGCCATGGCTTCCTAGGTCACACGGTCAGAGCAGATCTAAAGATTTCGGGGGAAGGGAGAAGAGGCGCAAGAAAGGGGATCTGAGCAGCAACCGGGGAAAGCAAGAAGAAGGGCCTAGGCGGATGCCACTCCCTTATTAACTCGCGCGGTTGCTAAGGCGCCCACGTCGAGTCAACCGCCACGCGGCGCCCAGGGCCACAGGCTGTTAGGGCCCGCAGCGCTTCGCTCTTGCCCTTCCGCCTCCCTGCACGGCCAAGTCCGGGCGCGCCTTGGGCCCGAGGGCTACTGTCGGCGTTCTGGGAATGGGGGTCCCCAGACTTGCCTGCCTGCGGCCTGCGACGTGGCTCAAAGGGGGGCCCAGCACGACCCATCTTCACCAACGCAAACTCAAGACCCTCGCGAGGGGCCAAGCCTCGCGGGGCGGACGACGCGGAGCTTCCTCAGGCGCGGCCTCATCAGGCAGGCTCACGAGGAGGCGGAGCGATCAATGCGGGGTACCTCGCGAGGTGCCCGTGACGCAAGCCATGATGACTCAAGGTGCCAGGCGGGCGCCAGCCCACGCAGCATCCTCCTTTCCTCTTTGGTGCAAAGGAGGCAAGCGCAGCCGCGGAGTACCGAGGCATCAGGTAAAGGTTGCCATTTCGGTGCAACAAGACCAAGACCAGGAGGACTACGAGACGGAGGTCACCGTGGAGCCCAAGACGGCGTCATCACCAGAGCTTTGCGCAGGCGAAGACTACTTTTGTCAGGATAGCTGATACTTGCTGTCCCCTTTCAAATTAGCCCGCCATTGTTGGCTCCCTTCCCGCTCAATATTTTGGAAGAGGACCAGGGCCTCTATAAATAGGACCAGCCACCCACATGGCAAGGGGGTCAGTTCGGTCGTGTCGAAGTGTCTCTAGGGGTCGACTGGTTAGAGAGAGAGAGAGAGAAGGGCGACTGAACTCCTCCCAACAGTTCATCGCCCCAGCCAAGAACAGACCCTCGCGAGGCTGTTCTTCCTTGTACTGTTCATCATCCTCAGCCCAAGAGGCAATCCACCACACCACACACTAGAGTAGGGTATTACACCACAATGGTGGCCCGAACCAGTATAATCCCTGTGTCTCTTGTGCTATTCTTCCCATAGTTTTGATCCTAGCATGGCGGAGGGGTGCAGGTAGGTAGAAGGTGAAATCTCCGTGCGCACCCCAGTGTTGGAACCTCAAGGGTCTGCCAGAACCTGAAATCCGACATTTATGATCATGGCTAGATATTCTCATAACTATGCGCTTTTCTATCAATTGCTCGGCAGTAACTTGTTCACCCACCATAATATTTGCTATCTTGAGAGAAGCCACTAGTGAAACCTATGGCCCCCGGGTCTACTTTACATCATATAGGTTTCCGATCTACAATTCTAGTTTACTATTTATTTTATTTTGTAATCTTTACTTTTCAATCTATACAACAAAAATACCAAAAATATTTATCTTATTATCTTTATCACATCTCACTTTCATAAGTGGCCGTGAAGGGATTGACAACCCCTTTATCGCGTTGGTTGTGAGGTTCTTGATTGTTTGTGCAGGTACTAGGCGACTTGCATGTAGTCTCGTACTGGATTGATACCTCGGTTCTCAAAAACCGAGGGAAATACTTACGCTACTTTGCTGCATCACCCTTTCCTCTTCAAGGGAAAACCAACGCATGCTCAAGTGGTAGCAAGAAGGATTTCTGGCGCCGTTGCCGGGGAGATTTGCACCAAGTCAAGTCAAGATTTGATCTCCCGTCAAATAGCCATTTCCGGCGCCATTGCCAGGGAGATCTACGATCAAGTCAAGACATACCAAGTACCCATCACAAACTCTTATCCCTCTCATTGCATTATTTGCCATTTGCCTCTCGTTTTCCTCTCCCCCACTTCACCTTTGCCATTTTATTCGCCCTTTTTCCGTTCGTCTCTTTTCGCTTGCCTCTTGTTTGCTTGTGTGTTGCATTGATTGTTTGTCACGTTGGCTCAAGATAATACTAGATTGTGTGACTTTTGCAATACCAACAATAATGATTTTATTAGCACTCCGATTGCTCCTACTACCGATGCTGAATCTTGTGAAATCAATACCGCTTTGTTGAATATTGTCATGAAAGATCAATTTTCTCGCCTTCCTAGTTAAGATGCCGCTACCCATCTAAATAACTTTGTTGATTTGTGTGATATGCATAGGAAGAAAGATGTGGATAATGATATTGTTAAATTGAATCTATTTATGTTTTCGCTTAGAGATCGTGCTAAAACTTGGTTCTCTTCTTTGCCTAAAAATAGTATTGATTCATGGAATAAGTGCAAAGATGCTTTTATCTCTAAGTATTTTCCTCCCGCTAAGATCATCTCTCTTAGAAACGATATTATGAATTTTAAGCAACTTGATCATGAGCATGTTGCACAAGCTTGGGAGAGGATGAAATTAATGATACGTAATTGCCCTACACATGGTTTAAATTTATGGATGATTATACAAACAATTTATGCTGGATTGAATTTTGCTTCTAGAAATCTTTTAGATTCGGCCGCGGGAGGCACTTTTATGGAAATCACTTAAGGAGAAGCTACTAAACTCCTAGATAATATTATGGTTAATTATTCTCAATGGCATACCGAAAGATCCACTAGTAAAAAGGTTCATGTGATAGAAGAGATTAATGTTTTGAGTGGAAAGATGGATGAACTTACGAAATTGTTTGCTAATAAGATTGTTTCTTCTGATCCTAATGATATGACTTTGTCCACTTTGATTGAGAATAATAATGAATCTATGGTTGTGAATTTTGTTGGTAGGAACAATTTTGGTAACAACGCTTATAGAGGAAACTTTAATTCTAGGTCGTTTCCTAGTAATTCCTCTAATAATTATGGTAATTGCTACAACAAATCTTATGGAAATTTTAATAAGATGACCTCTGATTTTGAGACTAGTGTTAAAGAATTTATGAATTCACAAAAGAATTTCAATGCTTTGCTTCAAGAAAATTTGCTTAATATTGATGAGTTGGCTAGGAACGTGGATAGAATTTCTCTTGATGTTGATTCTTTGAAACTTAGATCTATTTCACCTAAGCATGACATCAATGAGTCTCTCAAAGCCATGAGAATTTCCATTGACGAGTGCAAAGAAAGAACCGCTAGGATGCGTGCTAAAAAATTGCTTTGTGAAAGCGTGTTCTTCTAGTTTTCATGATAATAATGATGATCTAAAAGTGATTGGTGTGTCTCCTATTAAGTCTTTGTTTGCTGATACGTCCAGTTTGCGTCATGCTTTTATATCGATATTTATTGCATTATGGGCTGTTATTACACATTATGTCACAATACTTATACCTATTCTCTCTTATTTTACAAGGTTTACATAAAGAGGGAGAATGCCGCCAGCTGGGATTCTGGGCTGGAAAAGGAGCAAATATTAGAGACCTACTCTCCACAGGTCCAAAAGTCCTGAAACTTCACGGAAGACGTTTTCAGAATGTATAAAAAATACTCAGCGGAAGAAGTTCACCAGGGGGGCCACACCTTGCCCATGAGGGCGGGGCGCGCCCTACCCCCTGGGCGCGCCCCCTACCTTGTGGGCCCCCTAGTGGCCCTCCGGTGGCCATCTTCTGCTATAAGAAGTCTTTAGATGGGAAAAAAAGAAGCCATCTTCTCGGACGAAACTCCGCCGCCACGAGGCGGAACCTTGGCGAAACCAATCTAGGGCTCCGGCAGAGCTGTTCTGCTGCGGAAACTTCCCTCCGGGAGGGGGAAATCATCGCCATCGTCATCACCAACGCTCCTCTCATCGGGAGAGGCAATCTCCATCAACATCTTCATCAGTACCACCTCCTCTCAAAACCCTACTTCATCTCTTGTATCCAATTCTTGTCTCCAAGTCCAGGATTGGTGCTAGTAGGTTGCTAGTAGTGTTAATTACTCCTTGTAGTTGATGCTAGTTGGTTTATTTGGTGGAAGATCATATGTTCAGATCCTATATGCATATTAATACCCCTCTGATTATGAACATGTTTATGCTTTGTGAGTAGTTACGTTTGTTCCTGAGGACATGGGAGAAGTCTTGCTATTAGTAGTCATGTGAATTTGGTATTCATTCGATATTTTGATGAGATGTATGTTGTCTCTCCTCTAGTGGTGTTATGTGAACGCCGACTACATGACACTTCACCATTGTTTGGGCCTAGAGGAAGGCATTGGGAAGTAATAAGTAGATGATGGGTTGCTAGAGTGACAGAAGCTTAAACCCTAGTTTATGCGTTGCTTCGTAAGGGGCTGATTTGGATCCATATGTTTCATGCTATGGTTAGGTTTACCTTAATACTTTTGTTGTAGTTGCGGATGCTTGCAATAGAGGTTAATCATAAGTGGGATGTTTGTCCAAGTAAGGGCAGCACCCAAGCACTGGTCCACCCACATACCAAATTATCAAAGTACTGAACGCGAATCATATGAACGTGATGAAAACTAGCTTAACAATATTCCCATGTGTCCTCGGGAGCGCTTTTCTCTATATAAGAGTTTGTCCAGGCTTGTCCTTTGCTACAAAAAGGATTGGGCCACCTTGCTGCACTTTATTTACCTTTGTTACTTGTTGCTCGTTACAAATTATCCTATCACAAAACTATCTGTTACCACTTATTTCAGTACTTGCAGAGAATACCTTGCTGGAAACCGCTTATCATTTCCTTCTACTCCTCGTTGGGTTCGACACTCTTACTTATCGAAAGGACTACAATAGATCCCCTATACTTGTGGGTCATCAAGACTCTTTTCTGGCGCCGTTGCTGGGGAGTGAAGCGCCTTTGGTAGGTGGAATTTGGTAAGGAAAAATTTATATAGTGTGCTGAAATTTACTGTCACTTGTTACTATGGAAAGTAATCCTCTGAGGGGCTTGTTTGGGGTATCTTCACCCTGACCAGTAGAGCAAAGAGTTGCTCCTCAACCTACTCAACCTACTGAAAATGAAAATGTCTGCTTTGAAATTCCTTCGGGTATGATAGAAAAACTGCTAGCTAATCCTTTTTAGGAGATGGAACAAAACATCCTGATGAGCATCTGATATATGTGGACGAAGTTTGTGGATTATTTAAGTTTGTAGGTGTACCCGAAGATGTTGTTAAGAAGAAGGTCTTCCCTTTATCTTTGAAGGGACATTCATCGACATGGTATAGACTATGATGATATGGGGTCTTGGAATTACAAATGATTGAAATTGGAATGTCATCAAAAGTTTTATCCTATGCATCTTGTTCATCGTGATAGCAATTATATATATAATTTTTGGCCTCGCAAAGGAGAAAGCATCGCTCAAGCTTGGGGGAGGCTTAAATCAATGTTATATTCATGCCCAAATCATGAGCTCTCAAGAGAAATGATTATTCAAAAATTTTATGCTCAGCTTTCTGATAGCAATCGCACCATGCTTGATACTTCTTGTGCTGGCTCTTTTATGATGAAGACTATTGAATTCAAATGGGATTTATTGGAAAGAATTAAACACAACTCTGAAGATTGGGACCTCGACAAAGGTAAGGAGTCAGGTATGACACCTATGTTTGATTGTGTAAATTTATGGATACCGATGTTTTCCGTAAATTTAGCACTAAATATGGACTTGACTCTGAGATAGTAGCTTCTTTCTGTGAATCTTTTGCTACTTATGTTGATCTCCCCAAGGAGAAGTGGTTTAAATATCATCCTCCCATAGAAGTAAAAGTAGCTGCACCTATTAAAGTTGAAGAAAAGACTATCACTTATAATGATCATATTGTTCCTACTTCTTATATTGAGAAACCACCTTTCCCTGTTAGGATAAAGGATCATGCTAAAGCTTCAACTGTGGTTCATAAAAGCAATATTAAAACTTATACACCTCCTGAGCAAGTTAAAGTTGAACCTAATATTGTTATTGTTAAAGATCTCTTGTCTGATAATATTGATGGGCATGTTATTTATTTCTGTGATGAAACTGCTAGAATTGCTAAACCTTGTGCTAAAGATAAACCTAGACCTGTGGTAGGCATGCCTGTTATTTCTGTTAAAATAGGAGATCATTGTTATCATGGCTTATGTGATATGGGTGCCAGTGCTAGTGCAATACCTATTACCTATATAGAGAAATTATGCATGATATTGCACCTGTTGAGTTAGAAGATATTGATGTCACAATTAAACTTGCCAATAGAGATACTATTTCACCAATGGGAATTGTTAGAGATGTTGAAGTCTTGTGTGGGAAAACTAAATATCCTGCTGATTTTCTTGTTCTTGGTTCCCCACAAGATAGCTTTTGTCCCATTATTTTTGGTAGACCCTTCTTGAACACTGTTAATGCTACCATAGATTGCAAAAGGGATGTTGTTACTATCGGTTTAGATGATATGACTCATGAATTTAATTTCTCTAAATTTAGTAGACAACACCGTGAAGAAGAATTACCTAATAAGGATAAAATTATTGGTCTTGCTTCTATTGACGTACCTCCTAGTGATCCTTTAGAACAATATTTGCTAGACCATGAAAATGATATGTTTATGAATGAAAGAAGGGAAATAGATGAAGTATTCTTTAAACAGGAACCTATTCTGAAACACAATTTGCCTGTTGAAATCCTAGGGGATCCTCCTCCACCCAAGGGTGATCCCGTGTTTGAGCTTAAATTGTTACCTGATACTCTTAAATATGCTTATCTTGATGAGAAAAAGATATATCATGTTATTATTAGTGCTAACCTTTCAGAGCATGAGGAAGAGAGATTATTGAAAACTATGAAGAAGCACCATGCTGCTATTGGGTATACTCTTGATGATCTTAAGGGCATTAGTCCCACTCTATGTCAACATAAAATTAATTTGGAAGAAGATGCTAAACCAGTTCGTGATCATCAACGATGGCTGAACCCTAAAATGAAAGAAGTGGTAAGAAAGGAAATACCAAAGCTCCTTGAGGCAGGTATAATTTATCCTGTTGCTGATAGTCAGTGGGTAAGTCCTGTCCATTGTGTCCCTAAGAAGGGAGGTATTACTGTCGTTCCTAATGATAAAGATGAATTGATTCCTCAAAGAATTATTACAGGTTATAGGATGGTAATTGATTTCTGCAAATTAAATAAGGCTACTAAAAAGGATCATTACCCCTTACCTTTTATCGATCAAATGCTAGAAAGATTGTCTAAACATACACATTTTTGCTTTCTAGATGGTTATTCTGGTTTCTCTCAAATACCTGTGTTAGCTAAGGATCAATCAAAGACTACTTTTACTTGCCCTTTTGGTACTTTTTCTTATAGATGTATGCCTTTTGGTTTATGTAATGCACTTGCTACCTTTCAAAGATGCATGATGGCTATATTCTCTGACTTTTGTGAAAAGATTTGTGAGGTTTTCATGGACGATTTCTCTGTCTATGGATCTTCTTTTGATGATTGCTTAAGCAACCTTGATCGAGTTTTGCAGAGATGTGAAGAAACTAATCTTGTCCTGAATTGGGAAAAGTGCCACTTTATGGTTAATGAAGGTATTGTCTTGGGGCATAAAGTTTCTGAAAGAGGTATTGAAGTTGATAAAGCCAAGGTTGATGCTATTGAAAAGATGCCATGTCCCAAGGACATCAAAGGTATAAGAAGTTTCCTTGGTCATGCCGGTTTTTATAGGAGGTTCATTAAGGACTTCTCCAAAATTTCTTGGCCTGTGACTAACTTATTAAAAAAATATATACCATTTGTCTTGATGATGATTGTGTAGAAGCATTTATAATACTTAAGAAATCATTGATCTCTGCACCTATTGTTCAGCCACCTAATTGGAATTTACCCTTTGAAATTATGTGTGATGCTAGTGATTATGCTGTAGGTGCTGTTCTAGGGCAAAGAGTTGATAAGAAATTAAATGTTATTCAATATGCTAGTAAAACTCTAGACAATGCTCAGAGAAATTATGCTACTACTGGAAAAGAATTCTTAGCTATTGTATTTGCGTGTGATAAGTTCAGACCTTATATTGTTGATTCTAAAGTAACTATTCACACTGATCATGCTGCTATTAAATATCTTATGGAAAAGAAAGATGCTAAACCTAGACTTATTAGATGGGTTCTCTTGTTACAAGAATTTGACTTACATATTATTGATAGAAAGGGAGCCGAGAACCCCTTTGCAGACAACTTGTCTAGGTTAGAAAATGTTCTTGATGACCCACTACCTATTGATGATAGCTTTCCTGATGAGCAATTAAATGTTATAAATGCTTCTCATACTGCTCCATGGTATGTTGATTATGCTAATTACATTGTTGCTAAGTTTATACCACCTAGTTTCACATACCAGCAACAGAAAAAGTTCTTCTATGATTTGAGGCATTAATTTTGGGATGACCCACATCTTTATAAAGAAGGAGTAGATGGTGTTATTAGATGTTGTGTACCAGAGCATGAACAGGAACAGATCCTACGCAAGTGTCACTCCAAAGCTTATGGAGGGGTATTGCAATCTGGTTTTTATTGGCCTACTCTCTTCAAGGATGCCCGTAAGTTTGTCTTATCTTGTGATGAATGTCAAAGAATTGGTAATATTAGTAGACGTCAAGAAATGCCCATGAACTATTCACTCGTTATTGAACCATTTGATGTTTGGGGCTTTGACTATATGGGACCTTTTCCTTCCTCTAATGGTTATACACATATTTTAGTTGCTTTTGATTACGTTACTAAGTGGGTAGAAGCTATTCCAACTAGTAGTGCTGATCATAACACTTCTATTAAAATGCTTAAAGAAGTTTATTTTCCAAGGTTTGGAGTCCCTAGATATTTAATGACTGATGGTGGATCACATTTTATTCATGGTACTTTCCGTAAAATGCTTGCTAAATATGATGTTAATCATAGAATTGCATCTCCTTATCACCCACAGTCTAGTTGTCAAGTAGAATTGAGTAATAGAGAGCTAAAATTAATTTTGCAAAAGACTGTCAATAGGTCTAGAAAGAATTGGTCCAAGAAACTTGATGATGCATTATGGGCTATAGAACAGCATATAAAAATCCTATGGGTATGTCTCCGTATAAAATGGTTTATCGAAAAGCATGTCACTTGCCTCTCAAACTAGAACACAAGGCATATTGGGCTATTAAAGAGCTCAATTATGATTTTAAACTTGCCGGTGAGAAGAGGTCATTTGATATTAGCTCACTCGATGAATGGAGAACCGAAGCCTACTAAAATGCCAAGTTGTTTAAAGAAAAAGTTAAAAGATGGCATGATAAAAGGGTACAAAAGCATGAGTTTAATGTAGGTGATTATGTTTTGCTATACAACTCTCGTTTAAGATTTTTTTGCAGGAAAACTTCTCTCTAAATGGGAAGGTCCTTACGTTATCGCGGAGGTCTATCGTTCCGGTGCCATAAAAATCAACAACTTTGAAGGCACAAATCCGAAGGTGGTGAACGGTCAAAGAATCAAACATTATATCTCAGGTAATCCCATAAATGTTGAAACCAATTGTCGGTGTCAAAACCGGCGGATCTCAGGTAGGGGGTCCCGAACTGTGCGTCTAGGCGGATGGTAACAGGAGGCAGGGGACATGATGTTTTACCCAGGTTCATGCCCTCTTGATGGAGGTAATACCCTACGTCCTGCTTGATTGTTCTTGATAATATGAGTAGTACAAGAGTAGATATACCACGAGATCAGAGAGGCTAAACCCTAGAAGCTAGCCTATGGTATGATTGTTGTTGTTTCTACGGACTAAACCCTCCGGTTTATATAGACACCGGAGGGGGCTAGGGTTACACAGAGTCGGTTACAAGGAAGGAAATCTACATATCCGTACTGCCAAGCGTGCCTTCCACGCCAAGGAGAGTCCCATCCGGACACGGGACGAAGTCTTCAATTTTGTATCTTCATATTCCAATAGCCCGGATAAAGGATATAGTCCGGCTGTCCGGATACCCCCTAATCCAGAAACTCCCTCAGTAGCCCCTGAACTAGGCTTCAATGACGATGAGTCCGGTGCGCAGATTGTCTTCCGCATTGCAAGGCGGGTTCCTCCTCCGAATACTTCATAGAAGATTTTGAACACGAGCATCATGTCCGGCTCTGCAAAACAAGTTCCACATACAACCGTAGAGAGAATAATATTTTCACAAATCTAATCTGCCGATGCATTTCGCAGTGTGACATCACACCACATCCTGGTCACCATTCGAATCGTTTTTCATAACCAATCTCAGCGTGTTTCGCGAGGCGGTTTCCTTGGCACATCTTGTCGAAGTAGAGACTGTGTCCCCTTTATTATGGGATTCTCATCAATACGGACGTGGGTAACCCAACCATGCCTATTGGTAGGACTCCTAGATCTTAGGCAAGTCCCAAACGGCTACGAGGAGGATGCTTGATATTCACCCTCTTTATAAAGGGGACAAGGCTTTTTCTTTTTTCCCTCTCGTGCTCAATCAAATCCTTCCCCCGCCTCGAGTTCTAACACCCAAAACTCAGGTCAGGTGCTTCGGACCTTCAACTATGTCCGGATCCAACCTTCAAGGTCGATGGATGCCCTCCTCCGTCACGAAGGAGGACATCAAGAGGTTGAGAGAGGCCAGATATCTAACCGCCAAAATTTCGCATCGGCTGCCCGCCCAAGGGCAGGTCGTCCCTACACCCGAACCCAACAAGAGCGTCGTGTTCGTCTCCCACTTCCTCCTAGGACTAGGCCTCACTCTGGATCCCTTTGTTAGGGGTCTTATGTTCTATTACAGGCTAGATTTTCACGATCTGGCCCCGGATTCCCTTCTTCACATCTCGTCATTTATTGTCGTATGTGAGGCCTTCCTCCGCATTACCCCTCACTTCGGCCTGTGGCTCAAGACCTTCGATGTGAAGCCGAAGATGATCGAGGGGCAGCACGCAACATGCAGAGGCGCTTCAATAAGAAAAATTGCTGACGCTCCATGGCCTGAGGGTTGCTTCCCAGAGGTGTCCGGATTGTGGCAGCGGGAGTGGTTCTACATCACAGCTCCCCGAAGTGCCAAGTGGGTAGCTGCCCCCACCTTTCGCTCAGGCCCCCCACCACAACTGATGTCATGGATCAGCAGGGGGCTGAGCTGGGGTCCAGCCAAGGACGTGCCAATACTGCAAAGCTGTATCCGAGATCTCTTTGAGAGAGATTTCAGTCTGGTTATGGTAGTGCAAGTTATGCTAGTTCGTCAAGTCCAGCCTTGCAAACACTGGCCCCTTCGCATGTGGGAATTCAACCCGGAAGGACCGCGAGCTATTCAACATTTCCTCGGCATGACGCACGAAGAGATGTACAAATTGTTCTTCAGACCACAAATAATGTGTCCGGACATCACTGAGGATGCATGTCTGAGCTGCAATCATCCGGATACCCAAGTAAGTAGCCCCGCATCCGAACACACTGTCCGTTTATTTATCGCAACATTGCCCTAAAAAATAGCCGCTCTTTGACCCAGGATTGGATAGCGAAGGCAAAGTTGATCAGGTGTCCGGCCCCCCTCCCTGAGACCTCACCAAATCCCGTGCTAACCAGGATGCTGGAGATCGCGCCTTATCAAGCGCCCTCAGGAGAGGATAAAGGGGGGAACAAGGAGTCTAGCGCCTCCGCGAAGGAGGTTAGCCGGGGAGAAGGAACTGAAACTTCCTCTCCCCAGGGAAGGAAGAGAACCGCCTCTGAGGACCCGAAGACAATGGTCTCCAAACGGGGGAACAAATCTCCGCCGGAGGGTCCTGCCCTAGGGGATACCCTGGCCGCACTATGCCCTCAAGGGGATCAGCCCTCCACCGAGCTGTAAGTAAAAGGGTACTCAATAATGAAAATATGTCGCTTTACCTTTGAGGAAAATAACCGAGGCATTTATCTTGCAGTTCGGATCTTAGCCCTTCTCAGCAGAGCTCGTCTTCAGGGGATCTTCTTCCAGAGATGATGGAGAGTGAAACGCCTCCCCCTGCCATACCACCTCATGAGGCGGGCGACCCCGAGGTGTCGTCGCAGAGGGTTTCTCTTGATCCGACAAGGCCAGAAGGTAATCCTATGGCCACCCAAAGTCCTTAGTATCCGACTCTTGAAGAGAGCAATCAAAAGAGTCCGGCACCGTCTGGTGTGCGGTTGGACGTACTGAGGGATCTGCTAGAGCAAGCGGCTATCTCAGAAGAGCACTACACATTGATGGGTACGGTGATTGAAAGGATTTCGTCCGCCGAAAGTGGGTTGCATGAAGCCTTTATGAGTCTACTGACGAGTTTTGAGGTACACGAAATAATGTACATTTTTGACAGTACCGCACATTTTTAGATGTGCCCTGTGTAGATAGTAGCCCCTGAGACTCTGGTTGTCATCGAAAACGGTGGCAAACAGAGGATCATAGTCCCAGGTAATAACCAGACCGCCTTTATGTGCAGGTGGTTGAAGCTCCGGTGGCTAGCCGGACTGATGGGTTTGCCGAACTAAAGTGGCAGCTGGATGCGGCAAATGCCGACATCGTGCTTGTTAACAAGCGGCTTGACGAGGGATAGGGTAAGTGATTTTTCTGGTGATTGTCACATAATAAGAGCATCATGATGCCAGTATCTTTAATATGTTGTGACTGCAGATGGAGCTGCCACCGTGGAGACCCTTCGGGCAGAGCTTGCCCGAGCCAAGGAGCAAGCAAGGAGTAGCAATGCGGCCGCTTTAAAGGCGACCAAAGAGTTAAGGGCCGAATAGGCCGCGCATTGCGAGAGCAAAGAAAAAATAGCCAAGATGGCTGTAGAGTTAAAAGATGTTGCTGACCATTACCATCTTCTTGAAGAAGAAAATCGGGCGAAGGCGAAAGACCTGGAAAAGGCCCGGGTTGCTGCCAAGGAAGCTCGCTCCAAAATTAGAGCAATGAAGGAGGAGCTGTATCAAGCTGCGGAAATTGTATCTGGGAAGCCCTTCTTGTTGCGGACTAAGTTCGGGGATCCGAAGTATGCACCTCTAGACCGGCTATGGAGTTCTGCGGACGCCTACGTGGATTTGGCTGCAAGTGCTGCCGATGCGGCCGAGTATTTCAAGGATCGGAAAGATCACAAAGTGGAAAAACTGTTTTGGTCACAGTTTCATGCTCCAGCCCGTCCGCTGCTGTTGAATGAGCAAATGGCCGAGTGGGCCGAGCTCCATAGATTATCCGGACTTGCCATGAGGTCCGTTGTGGATCATCCGTGGCCGAAAGGGCCAAGGCCGAATAGCTACTTTAGCTTAGTGCAACAATTCCTTGGTGATGTGCCACACATCGATGCTGTAAAGAGGTCGGCGTGCATAGAAGGCTCACAGATGGCCCTTGCCCGTGTCAAAACATACTGGGCGGAAATGGATGCCACCACTGCTGCGGCACAGGGTTCGGCCATAGGCCAAGTGGCTGCCGAGCACTACTTTGAAGAAGTTCTTGAAGGCGCTCGTTTGATAGAGGCTCAGTACTCGAAGAATATTATGTTTGAGTGGCATGTATTCCCATTGTAAAAACAATGTTTTATTGAGTTTATCAAGGCTGTATTTATACTTTTGCCCGAAAGTACTATGATGCCTCCTGTGCGGCCGTTTATGTATATATGTATGTAACCTGAAAGATGGCAGTCGTCGGCTTCAGCCCCCACGCATATAATGCGGGGGTGTTCGCAGAAGACGCATGTTCACACTTGATCCAACGTCTTGGTCCATTAAGGAGGTGATAGCGCAGCGAACTAGGCAATCGGACTATAATGCTTTAACACTTTCACTTAGCCAGAGGAGTTTGACAGTGGGGCTACTATATAGCCCCTGGTGGCTCCGCGCTCATCCGAATTCGGGGCGCGTACATGCCTGGCCGGGAAAAGGCCCTTCGTTAAGGCGGAGGAATCCCGAAGATTCCGCTAGGTCATCGAGTGGTTGACCAGTCTCACGCTATATCATGATAGTCAGTTTTCGGCTTTCTCTACTGAGGTGCTCGTCCGGATGAACCAGGGCACAATCGCAGTAGTTCTCCTGGTGCCGCCTTAGCCAATAGAGCGAAACGTAAGGCAGCAAAACACAGGAGCCGGGAAAACCCAACATTTGACCAAAGACATGATTCGGAGTTGATGCATATAAGGCCAAACTCGCGACGTCGAACACTCCCTAAGGTATTCGGTCTTTATGATGTAAACCGGGCTAAACAGTGCCCTTTGTAATAAGCCCCTGGTGTCCAGGTACGTGCAATATTCTGATGTGGCCACATGCCAATATGTTAGCATCCTTCTCAATTGTACTGAGAATCCGGGGGATGTGTATCAACAAGAGACAGTAAAAAAGGTTTACGCAGGGTCTTAATCTAAAAAGAATCCTTGGAACGGGTCACTGCTCCACGTCTGCGCCTGTATCTCCGTTGTGCCGTATCCTAGATGGGTGTATTATGATGGTCATCTGTAAAAGAGAGGAACTTAGCTGAAAAGTTGTCGTGCAAAAGGTAGGTTATACTAAACAAACCATGTACAGTTCAAGATGAGTAAAGTTGAGCCTTATTGTCACTTGTTTACACGCGTTGAGCCCCTTGTATTGTTATAGGGGTATAGCCATCAAACCTATATCAATTATATATAGCTGCACCAGACTCGTCTAACCGCGTCCGTGGTCTTAATGACCTGTCAGATGCTCTAGTTGGCAGCCGCACGGTCTTCCGCGCGCAAGGAGCGCTCAATATTTCCATTTACTGTAATGATGCCACGTGGACCGGGCATCTTAAGCATGAGGGAAGCGTAATGCGGTATTGCGTTAAAGCGAGCGAAAGCTTCGCGTCCGAGTAGTGCTTGATAGCCACTTTGGAACGGAGCGATGTGGAAGGTTAAATTTTCGCTGCGGAAGTTATTGGGAAAGCCGAATATAACCTCTAGTAGCAGGGAGCCCGTGCAATGGGCTTCTGGGCCTGGCGTTACTCCTTTAAAGGTAGTATTGCTATGGCTAATTTTTGTTGGGTATATCCCCATTTTCCGGACTGTGTCCTGATATATCAGGTTTAAACTACTGTCGCCGTCCATCAGGACTTGTGTGAAGTGGTATCCGTCAATTATCGGGTCTAACACCAAGGCAGCCCATCCTGCATGCCGGATACTTGCCGAGTAATCCCGATGGTCAAAGGTGATCGGTTGGGACGACCAGTGGCAGAACTCCGCGGTGATAGGCCCTGGGGCATGTGTCTCTAGGAGTGCCGCTTTGTTTCTCCCCTTCATCACGTGTAAACGTTTACTGTTTTGACTTCTGGTGGGAATTTCTTCTGTTCCCCAGTGCTTTGCTTGCGAGGCTCGTCCTCGTCTTCGCTTGGTGTATCCTGCCCCTTGTGTTCGGCGTTGAGCTTGCCGGACTGCTTGAAGACCCAACATTCTCTATGGGTATGATTTGCAGGTTTATCGGGGGTGCTGTGGATCTGACATATTTTGTCCAGAATCTTGTTTAGGCTGGACAGTTCGTCTCTGTTGCCTTTGGAGGGCAGCTTTTGCTGACCTGGCCGAGAGCTTCTGAATCCGGCGTTTACCGCCGTGCTCTTCGGGCTGTCTTCTTTATTCCGGCGCTTGTTTTTGCTGCGTCGTGGTTTCCCGTTTCCGTCCCTGACTTCGGATGTACTTGGGTCGCTGGTGCTACATCGGGCTAACCAGCTGTCCTCGCCCGCGCAAAAGCGGGTCATGAGGCTTGTTAATGCTGCCATTGTTCTCGGCTTTTCTTGGCCGAGGTGTCTGGCAAGCCATTCGTCTCGAACGCTGTGCTTGAAAGCTGCTAAGGCTTCGGCGTCCGGACAGTCGACTATTTGGTTCTTTTTAGTGAGAAACATGTTCCAAAGCTTTCGGGCTGACTCTCCGGGCTGTTGAGTTATATGACTTAAATCGTCTGCATCCGGTGGTCGGACATAGGTCCCTTGAAAATTTTCCCGAAAAGCGTCTTCGAGCTCTTCCCAGCTTCCAATGGAGTTTTCGGGGAGGCTTTTAAGCCAGTGCCGAGCTGGCCCTTTGAGCTTGAGGGGTAAGTACTTGATGGCGTGGAGATCGTCTCCTCGAGCCATGTGGATATGGAGGATGTAGTCCTCTATCCAGACCCCAGGGTCTGTCGTTCCGTCATACGCCTCTATGTTTACGGGTTTGAATCCCTCTGGAAATTCATGGTCCAGCACCTCATCGGTGAAACATAGGGGGTGTGCGGCACCCCTGTATTTGGGTGTACTGTGGTGTTCGAATTTTTGTTGTGTTGCATTGCGTGCTGGAGCGCACTTGCTTGGCCCGTAGATGGATCTAGTTGCGCTGTCCTTTTGATGCGAGCCCTCACGTGGATCGCGTGCTGGCTTGTGTGCGGCGTCGTTTGCCGCTCTAAGTTGGCCACGAGGTCCTCTATCCGACCGGATGGCTGTTTTGTTTTTTGATTGCGGGGGATCTAAGGCCTCCTCATCGAATTCAGGTAGCAGCTTTCGCTTTGGGTAGCTCCTTGTGTGGCGACTACCGCCGTATTTTGCTGCAGTGTTGAGTATTTTACTCCATCTAATTCTGAGTGTGTCTTGTGCAACCCTAAGACTTTGTTTCTGCTTTTTCAGACCCCTCGCAGTGGCAACAAGCCTTTGATGGGTATTCTGTTGCTCCGGGTGCCTGTCCGATGTGATGTCATCCGGACTGTTATCTTCGCCGGAGTCGGGTTGTTCGGTTTGATTCTCCGTGTTGCCGTGGTCGGACGGTGGTTCAATTCCGTGTTTGTCCTCCGCTGGCTCACCCTGCTCTATCGCTGGGTCTATATGATCGCTGTTTCTGCCGAGGTGGGATTTGGAGCGGCGCTTACGCCGCCGCTTTGATTGCTTCTCGAGGGAACGATCCTCCGTTGCATCCTTCTGTTCCTCGTCGTCGTTTTCTTTCGGTGTGTCCACCATGTATACATCATATGATGAAGTGGGCGTCCAGTGCCCTGTGGGCAGTGGCTCCTATTCGTCTCCTGCATCGTCGTCCATACCATCGATGTCTTTGGAGTCAAAGTCGAGCATGTCGATCAAATCATCGACAGTGGCTACTAAGTGGGTGGTGGGTGGGTGGCGAATTTCTTCGTCATCCGCATCCCAATCCTGCCGGACATAGTTCGGCCAGGACTCTCCTGACAAGGAGAGAGACTTTAATGAATTCAGTATGTCGCCGAAGGGCGAGTGCTGAAAGATATCCGCGGAGGTGAACTCCATGATCGGCGCCCAGTCGGATTCGATAGGCACGGGCGCAGGCAGTTCGGAGTCCGTGGCCGGGGAAGAGTCCGGCAGTTCGGCGACATGGCTCCCGTGAAGGGTAAGGTCGATACTCGGCTTGATCGCCACTGAGAATGCAGCCTCCGTGGCGGGGTCTATCCACCCGTCCATGGATGGCGCAATTGGCTCCGAATTGAGGGTCGGAGCGGTTGTCGGTGCGGTCTCCTGAACACTGTCCGATGGTAGAGCTAAATCATGCTCATCGTGACCGTGCGGCGCACTCGGCAGGGGCTCGAATCCGTCGAAGATCAAGTCTCCGCGGATGTCGGCCGTGTAGTTTAAGCTTCCAAACCTGACCTGGTGGCCAGGGGCGTAACTCTTGATCTGCTCCAGATGGCCAAGCGAGTTGGCTTGCAGTGCGAAGCCGCCGAATACAAAGATCTATCCGGGGAGAAAAGTCTCACCCTGGACTGCATCACTATCGATGATCGAAGGAGCCATCAAGCCTAACGATGACGACACAGAGAAACTCTCAATGAAAGCACCAACATCGGTGTCAAAACCGGCGGATCTCGGGTAGGGGGTCCCGAACTGTGCGTCTAGGCGGATGGTAACAGGAGGCAGGGGACACGATGTTTTACCCAGGTTTGGGCCCTCTTGATGGAGTTAATACCCTACGTCCTGCTTGATTGTTCTTGATAATATGAGTAGTACAAGAGTAGATCTACCACGAGATCAGAGAGGCTAAACCCTAGAAGCTAGCCTATGGTATGATTGTTGTTGTTTCTACGGACTAAACCCTCTGGTTTATATAGACACTAGAGGGGGCTAGGGTTACACAGAGTCAGTTACAAGGAAGGAAATCTACATATCCGTACTGCCAAGCGTGCCTTCCACGCCAAGGAGAGTCCCATCCGGACACGAGACGAAGTCTTCAATCTTGTATCTTCATAGTCCAACAGTTCGACCAAAGGATATAGTCCGGCTGTCTGGATACTCCCTAATCCAGGACTCCCTCACAAATATTATTGAAACTATAACCCCGGAGGAATACATAAGGGACACTTTCCGGAACATTTCAGACTCCGAAAAGGAATAGGTATGTGGTACGGTAAGTAAACTGACTCCAAAACAGTTTTAAGGCAATATTTCTCCGTTTTGGAATATTTAGAAAAATAGAAAAATAAGAAGCAGTCCGGGAAGGACACGAGGCCTCCACGAGGGTGGAGGGCGCGCCCCCCTACCTCGTGGGCACCTCGTGTGCTCTCCGGACTCCATTTTCGTACACGATACACATTTTCATCGGTAAAAATTCATTATATAATCTCCCAGGGGTTTTGACACTCGTATCACTCAATTATCCTCCGTTTGTGTTTCGAGCTGTTGCTACTGCAGATTAGAGCAGGATGTCTTCGCAAGAGTCAGTCGGGGAGAGCCGGGTGTCTCATCCGGCACCGAGATCAACGACAAACAACTACGTTGACCCCTTTGGGCCAACAACAGAGGACGAGATGGAGGCTGATTTGAAGAGGATAGATGCCATGGAAGAGGATCAAGAAGTCACTTCCCGCCTCCAAGCTGGATTAACAATGGGAGAACTGCACAGCTCGGCTATTCCAAACTCGGTTATCCCTTCCAATGTTAGATTTCTTTCTTATGAGAATATGAAAAAGAGTGTCACTGGTTCTCCCGCAGCTATGCAACGCCTTGGGTGCAGGGAGCTTTGCCTGTTACGAGAAAACTCCGAAAGGAAATAATGGACCTCAAGCAGCAAGTCAACAAGCTTGAGGAGGAGAATCATATCTTGAGAGGCATCATCGCCAAACATCACATCACCATCCCCGAAAAGAGAGACATAATCACATGGGTATGGGCACTCCCCTTGGCAACTGCCAAGCTTGGGGGAGTGCCTCGGTATCGTATCACCATCACTTTTATCTTTACCAGTTTTCTTAGTTCGATCCTTTTGATAATATCTTGATCTAGTAGAAAAGCTTTTAGTATGATCTAGTTGTGAGTTTTGCTTTATGATCCTTCTATGTAATCGAGTCCGTGAGCTATATATAATAAAGATTAGTGTTGAGTCAAGGGCTTGATTATTTTGCCATGATCCTAAGTGAATAAAAGAAAATAGAAAGAATAAAAAGGAAACAAATAGATCATATGGATCTTATGGATAGTAATGAGCTCACATAGAAAAAATATGATGAATAAAAGTTGTTGAGAGTTGACAAACATAGTTTTGGTCATCGTTGCAATTAATAGGAAATAATAACGAAAGAGAGGTCTTCACATATAAATATACTATCTTGGACATCTTTTATGATTGTGAGCACTCATTAAAATATGACATGCTAAAGAGTTGACGTTGGACAAGGAAGACAACGTAACGGGTTATGTTTTCTTACATCTGAGATATATTATATTGTCATGGATCATCCAACATGGTTGAGCTTGCCTTTCCCCTCATGCTAGCCAAATTCATTGCACCAAGTAGAGATACTACTTGTGCTTCCAAATACCCTTAAACCAGTTTTGCCATAAGAGTCCACCATACCTACCGATGGATTAAGTAAGATCCTCCAAGTAAGTTGTCATCGGTGCAAGCAATAAAAATTGCTCTCTAAATATGTATGATTTATTAGTGTGGGAGAAAATAAGCTTTATACGATCGTGTGATATGGAAGAAATAAAATTGATAGACTGCACAATAAAGGTCCATCTCACAAGTGGCAATATAAAGTGGCATTCTTTCGCATTAAGATTTTGTGCATCCAACCATAAAAGTGCATGACAACCTCTGCTTCCCTCCGCGAAGGGCCTATCTTTTACTTTTATCTCCTACCTTGAATAAGAGTCATGGTGATCTTCACCCTTCCTTTTGACATTTATCCTTTGGCAAGCACGGTATGTTGGAAAGATCCTGGTGTATATGGCTAATTGGATGTGATTTTTCATGAACTATTATTGTTGGCATTACCCTTGAGGTAAAACATTGGGAGGCAAAACTATAAGCCCCTATCTTTCTCTATGTCCGATTAAAACTCCATACCCATAAGTATTGCGTGAGTGTCAGCAATTGTGAAAGACTATATGATAGTTGAGTATGTGGACTTGCTGAAAAGATCTTATACATTGACTCTTTCCTATGTTATGATAAATTGCAATTGCTCCAATGACTGAGATTATAGTTTGTTAGTTTTCAATGAAGTTTACGATTCATATTTGAAATTGTGATTGAATTATTACTCTAGCATAAGAGATCATATGATAAAAATTATATAAGTTGCTGTTCTAAGAATGATCATGATGCCCTCATGTCCGTATTTTATTTTTATCGACACCTCTATCTCTAAAAATGTGGTCATATTTTTCGATTTCGGCTTTCGCTTGGGGACAAGCGAGGTCTAAGCTTGGGGGAGTTGATACGTCCATTTTGCATCATGCTTTTTATATCGATATTTATTGCATTATGGGCTATTATTACACATTATGTCACAATACTTATACCTATTCTCTCTTATTTTACAAGGTTTATATAAAGAGAGAGAATGCCGACAGCTGGGATTCTGGGCTGGAAAAGGAGCAAATATTAGAGACCTATTCTGCACAGCTCCAAAAGTCCTGAAAATTCACGAAAGACGTTTTCAGAATATATAAAAAATACTCAGCGGAAGAAGTTCACCAAGGGGGCCACACCCTGCCCACGAGGGTGGGGGTGCGCCCTACCCCCCTAGGCGTGCCCCCTACCTCGTGGGCCCCCTAGTGGCCCTCCGGTGGCCATCTTCTGCTATATGAAGTCTTTCGATGGGAAAAAATAAGAAGCCATCTTCTCGGACGAAACTCCGCCGCCACGAGGCGGAACCAATCTAGGGCTCCGGCAGAGGTGTTCTGCCGGGGAAACTTCCCTCCGGGAAGGGGAAATCATCGCCATCGTCATCACCAATGCTCCTCTCATCAGGAGAGGGCCATCTCCATCAACATCTTCATCAGCACCACCTCCTCTCAAAACCCTATTTCATCTCTTGTATCCAATTCTTGTCTCCAAGTCCGGGATTGGTGCTAGTAGGTTGCTAGTAGTGTTAATTACTCCTTGTAGTTGATGCTAGTTGGTTTAATTGGTGGAATATCATATGTTCAGATCCTATATGCATATTAATACCCCTCTGATTATGAACATGTTGATGCTTTGTGAGTAGTTACATTTGTTCCTGAGGACATGGGAGAAGTCTTGCTATTAGTAGTCATGTGAATTTGGTATTCGTTCGATATTTTGATGAGATGTATGTTGTCTCTCCTCTAGTGGTGTTATGTGAACGTCGACTACATGACACTTCACCATTGTTTGGGTTTAGAGGAAGGCATTGGGAAGTAATAAGTAGATGATGGGTTGCTAGAGTGACAAAAGCTTAAACCCTAGTTTATGCGTTGCTTCGTAAGGGGCTGATTTGGATCCATATGTTTCATGCTATGGTTAGGTTTACCTTAATACTTTTGTTGTAGTTGCGGATGCTTGCAATAGAGGTTAATCATAAGTGGGATGTTTGTCCAAGTAAGGGTAGCACCCAAGCACTGGTCCACCCACATACCAAATTATCAAAGTACCGAATGCGAATCATATGAACGTGATGAAAACTAACTTGACGATATTCCCATGTGTCCTTGGGAGCACTTTTCTCTATATAAGAGTTTGTCCAGGCTTGTCCTTTGCTACAAAAAGGATTGGGACACCTTGCTGCACTTTATTTACCTTTGTTACTTGTTGCTCGTTACAAATTATCCTATCACAAAACTATCTGTTACCACTTATTTCAGTACTTGCAGAGAATACCTTGCTGGAAACCGCTTATCATTTCCTTCTACTCCTCGTTGGGTTCGACACTCTTACTTATCGAAAGGACTACGATATAGCCCCTATACTTGTTGGTCATCATTTGCCAATATGAATCTTGATAAAGATGGGACTAGAGATGAGTCAACTTTAGTTAAAAGGCGTCCCAATGATTCGGAGTTTTAAGATCTTGATGTAAAAATTGGTAAAAGTGGGATTGAAGAGGTCAAAACTTTACATAGCAATGAACTCACTATTTTGGATTTCAAGGGATTTAATTATGATAATTGATAATTGATAGATTGTATTTCCTTGTTGCAATCCGTGCTAAATTCTCCTCATGCTTATGATCAAAACAAAGCTTTTACTAAACATATCGTTGATGATTTAATGCAATCTTATGAAGAAAAACTTGAATTAGAAGTTTCTATTCCTAGAAAACTTTATGATGAGTGGGAATCTACTATTAAAATTAAGATTAAAGATGATGAATGCTATGCTTTATGTGAATTGGGTGCTAGTGTTTCCACGATTCCAAAAACTTTGTGTGATGTGATAGGTTTCCGTGAATTTGATGATTGTTCTTTAAATTTGCATCTTGCGGATTCCACCATTAAGAAACCTATGGGAAGGATTAATGATGTTCTTATTGTTGTAAATAGGAGTTATGTGCCCGTAGATTTCATTGTTATTGATATAGATTGCAATCCTACATGTCCTATTATTCTTGGTAGACCTTTCCTTAGAATGATTGGTGCAATTTTTGACATGAAAGAAGGAAACATTAGATTCCAATTTCCGTTAAGGAAAGGGATGGAACACTTTCCTAGAAAGAAAATAAATTACATTATGAATCTATTATGAGAGCCACATATGGATTGCATACCCAAAATGACAATACCTAGATCTATTCTTGTTTTTATGCCTAGCTAGGGGCGTTAAATGATAGCGCTTGTTGGGAGGCAACCCAATTTTATTTTTGTTCCTGTTTAGTAATAAATAAATCATCTATCCTCTGTTATGATTGTGTTTTTATGTTTTAATTAGTGTTTATGCCAAGTAAAGTGTCGGTGTACTAGAGTAGGGGTACCCTAGTACCCCGAACTTGTGCACGGGCAGTCGCAGCATCCCGTGGCAAGGCTTGCCGGGTGACCGCCAAGGTCGTCGGTGGTTCCTTTGGAGCCATTCAAGGACAAAGTATCCAAGCCAAGGAGACAAGACCCCAGCAAGAGGAGCTTGCCGGGAAGGCCAACCAAGGCATGTTCCTTTGGAGCCATTAAAGGACAAAGTATCCAAGCCAAGGAGACAAGACCCCGGCAAGAGGAGCTTGCCGGGAAGGCCAACCAAGGCATCTCAAGGAACTTGCCGCGACGCGCCACGCATCCCGGCAAGGCCCGGTGAGCGACAAGCTCCCGGACGCGACAAGACAACGACCGCGGCAAGGCGCTTGCCGCGGCAAGCCACCACTCTGTGCCCGCGCTCCAGCAGATCCACCAACGTGTCGCTCTGGGACCCTTCCAGGCGTACGTGGCGGGAGGCTGTGCAGCCAGCGGTGCACGGTGGCAAGCGGCACTGACAAGATCCACCGCACCAAGGGCCATGACCTCCAGAGCTGCAAGATGGTCGAGCAGCTTGTCCAGCAGCAAAAGGCTGAATACAAGCGACGCGACAAGGAGAGGGCCCAAGGAGGCGCTGGAGAATCCGGCAAGAAGCGCGCCGGCCGGGGAGGACGCCGCGGCAAGGCCAAGCAGCGGCAAGGAGACAGACCTCCCTGCGGCCGCGACAAGGATGAAGATGACGACAACGACAAAGACATGGATGGTGTCGAGACCAGTGAGCAGGAGTTCCAGAAAGCCATAGAGGTCTTGTGCGTTGACGGCGGTGCTTCTCTGCATACTTCGCACCGCCAACTCAAGCAGTGGGTGCGGGAAGTCAATGCGGTTGAACCACCTGTCGAGTCACGCAGGCTTCTGAAATGGTCCAGCACGCCTATCATCTTTGATATTGAGGACCACCCTGATCGCACAACTGCGGTCAGGTGCTTGCCGATGTTGGTTTCACCAACTATCCGCAACCTCAAGGTCACTAAGATGCTAGTTGACGGCGGGGCCGGCTTGAACCTGATCTCCTCCGCTGTACTCCAAAAACTCCAGATCCCTGACAGCAAGCTTGAAGAGACCGACACATTCCAAGGAATCAACCCGGGAAGGAGCAAGCCGAAGGGGAAGGTCACGTTGCCAGTAACATTTGGCAGCGAGGTGAACTTCAGGACTGAGAGGGTCACTTTTGACATTGCCGATTTTCCATTGCCTTACAATGGGATACTCGGCCGTCCAGCACTCGCCAAGTTCATGGGAGCCTCTCACTACGCATACAACATGCTGAAGATGCCAGGCCCGATAAGCGTCATCTCTGTCCCTGGCGACAAGAAGGATGCTCTTATCTGTGCTGACAAGATCTACCGGGAAGCGGCAGCCGCAACAGATCGCAAGTCACCTACCGTTGAAGCTCCCAGGGGGAAGAAGAAGACCAAGTCCGGCAAGAGTTCTGATGCCCACTCCGGCAAGCGCACCTCTTCGGAGTGCTGCGCTGCCGTCGAGGACGCACCATCGAGCTCCACCGGCAAGTGTAAGAAGACAATGGCAGCTCCGCCAGAGACCAAGAAGGTGTCCGCCAAGGAGAACGGCACTGGTGGTACCTTCACCATCAGTGCCACTCTCGACCCTAAATAGGAAAGCGCGCTCATTGCTTTCCTGCGGGCGAACGTCGACGTGTGTGCGTGGCAACCGTCTGACATCCCCGGTGTACCTAGGAAAGTAATTGAGCACCATCTTGCCATTTGTCCTCATGCGCGGCCCGTCAAGCAGAAGGTCAGGAAGCAAGCAGTGGAGCGCCAAGAATTCATCGCAGAAGAGATCAAGAAGTTGGAAGCAGCAGGCCTTGTCAGAGGAGTGCTCCATCCTACGTGGTTGGCCAATCCTGTAGTCGTGCTCAAGGCGAACGGGAAATGGAGACTTTGTATCGACTTTACCGATGTTAACAAAGCTTGTCCCAAAGACCCATTTCCTTTGCCGCGCATTGACCAGATTGTTGACTCCACGGCCGGATGTGACTTGCTTTCATTTCTTGACGCATACTCAGGATACCATCAGATCTTCATGGCAGAAGAGGATGAGGAGAAGACCGCATTCATCACTCCATGTGGCACGTACTGTTTCATATGGATGCCTTTCGGTTTAAAAAATGCTGGTTCAACTTTTGCAAGGGTAGTCCATGTCGCTCTTGAGCCACAAATACACAGAAATGTGGAAGCCTACATGGATGACATAGTGGTCAAGAGCAAGGACAAGGCAACTCTGATTCGAGATTTAGACGAGACCTTTGCAAATATGCGCAAGATCAGCCTCAAGCTCAACCCCGAGAAGTGTGTGTTTGGAGTCTCCTCCGGCAAGCTTCTCGGGTTCTTTGTGTCTCAGCGGGGAATCGAAGCCAATCCCGACAAGATCAAGGCCATTGAACAGATTGAAGCACCAAAGCGCGTCAAGGATGTACAAAGACTTGCCGGTTGCATGGCTGCTCTCAGCAGGTTTATCTCTAGGTCTGCTGAGCGCGCCCTGCCGTTTTTCAAAATATTGGAAAAGGCATGTCCAATGAAATGGACTCCGGAAGCGGAGGCTGCGCTGCAAGACTTGAAGAGATACCTGTCCTCCACTCCAACACTTGTCGCACCTAAGCCACAAGAGAAGTTGCTGCTGTATATAGCGGCAAGCAATCAAGTGGTTAGTGCTGCGTTAGTAGCAGAGAGGGAGGCAGATGACGAGCCAGCAACCACGACAGGCGCATCCAGCGACAAGCAGGGGGCTTCCCCGACAAGCTCTGGTCCAGACAAGGATGGATCTGCGCAGACGCGCAAGGAGATACAGAAGAGAATGGTACATCGCCCAGTTTACTTTGTCAGTTCCCTTCTGCAGGGGGCTAGGTCAAGGTACTTTGGCGTGCAAAAATTGCTTTTCGGCCTTCTCATGGCCTCGAGAAAGCTGCGCCATTACTTCCAAGCACATGAGATCACAGTTGTCACTCGTTTTCTGCTGAAGAGGATACTAAAGAATCCAGAAGCGATAGGCAGGATTGTTGAGTGGGCACTGGAACTGTCAAGCTTTGGCCTCAAGTTTGAGAATACTTCAACTATCCAAAGCAGAGCATTGGCAGAATTCATAGCAGAATGGACGCCAACACCAGATGAAGAAATTCCAGAAACAAGCATCCCCGTCGAGGAAGCGAGCAAAGAGTGGCTGATGTACTTTGATGGTGCCTTTTCGCTGCAAGGCGCCGGCGCTGGCATGCTGCTTGTCGCACCCACTGGAGAGCACCTCAAGTACATAGTCCATATGCACTTTCCCAAGGAGCAAGCAACAAACAATACTGCAGAGTATGAAGGCTTGCTTGCCGGTCTCAGGATCGCGGCAGACCTTGGGATCAAGAAGCTCATTATCAGGGGTGACTCGCAGCTTGTCTTCCGCCAAGTGAACAAGAGCTATCAGAGTCCGTTGATGGAAGCCTACGTCGACGAAGTGAGAAAGCTAGAAGAGCACTTTGACGGCCTACAGATGGAGCATGTTCCAAGAGCTCAGAACGCCATTGCCGATGGCCTATCAAAGTGCGCCGCACTTAAGTTACCTGTGGAACCAGGGATCTTTGTGCTCAAGCTGACTCAACCGTCTGTAACGCCATCAACTGGACAGAGAAAGAAGAGGAAGTTGATTTCTGGTGACTATTTTCCGGCAGAGCTTCCCGAAGCCGCCGCCAAGAAGGTCCCCAAGATCAATGCCAAGAGCGCTGAGGAGCAGTCTGCTCCGGCAAGGCCTAGGGCTTGTTCCATTGAAGCAGAAGCTCCCGACAAGTTTTGCTCCGGCAAGCTTGCCGGGGAACGTCAAGCTCCGGCAGAGCCGCAGGTTCTCACCGTAGAAGCGGATGTTCCCGCAGCAACAGATTTGCCTTTAGTCCTTGTTGTCGAGCCACAAGCTCCAGCATGGACACAGCAGATTGTCCGTTTCCTTCAGACAGGAGAACTTCCCGAAGAGCAAGAAGAAGCGGAAAGAGTAGCCCGGCAGTCAAGTATGTACCAGTTTGTCGACAACACACTGTACAGAAGAAGACTCAACGGTGTGAAATTGAAGTGTATTCACCGGGAAGACGGACAAAAGCTGTTGGCAGAGATACATGGAGGCATATGTGGTCACCACATTGGCGCAAGAGCACTTGCCGGCAAAGCATTCCGGCAAGGTTTCTTTTGGCCGACAGCCCTCCAGGATGCAACTGCACAAGTAACCAAGTGTGAAGCATGCCAGTTCCATTCCAAGCAGATACACCAACCAGCTCAAGCTCTCCAAACGATCCCTTTATCCTGGCCATTTTTGGTCTGGGGGCTCGACATCCTCGACCCCTTTCCCCGAGCAGTCGGGGGCTTTGAGTACTTGTACGTTGCAATCGACAAGTTCACAAAGTGGCCGGAAGTGGAAGCAGTGAGGAAGGTGACAGCACAGTCAGCAGCCAAGTTCTTCAGGTCAATTGTTTGCCGCTTCGGAATCCCTAACAGGATAATCACCGACAACGATACGCAATTCACGAGCCGCACCTTCATGCAGTATGTCCAAGATCTTGGCGCCAAGGTCTGCTTCGCTTCTGTTGCTCACTCGAGAAGCAACGGTCAAGCGGAGAGGGCAAATGCTGAAGTGCTGCGTGGGCTCAAGACCAGGACTTTCGGCAGGCTACACAAGTGCGGAAGAAACTGGATCGAGGAGCTGCCGGTGGTTCTTTGGTCGATCAAGACGACGCCAAATCGAGCCACTGGCCAGACACCTTTCTCTCTAGTCTATGGAGCAGAGGCAGTTCTCCCCACGGAACTCGTATACGGGTCACCTCGAGTGCTCGCTTATGATGAGCTTGAGCAAGAGCAGCTGCGACAAGATGACGCGCTACTCCTTGAGGAAGACCGTCTTCAGGCTGCTGTACGAGCTGCTCGCTACCAGCAAGCTTTGCGCCGCTACCATAGCCGCAAAGTTAACGCCAGAAGTCTCGAGGAAGGCGACCTTGTTCTTCCGCGTGTTCAGTCCGCCAAGAATTCCAAAAAGGTGACGCCGAAGTGGGAAGGTCCTTACCGGGTGAAACAAGTCACTAGGCCTGGCGCTGTCCGCCTTGAGACTGAAGATAGCATTCCGGTGAGCAATTCCTGGAACATTGATCATCTTCGTAAGTTTTACCCGTAAGGTGCAGTTGCCGGAACCTGTTCCGGCAACCACCTTTTGTACAAGTCTTGCCGCTGTTGCATGTAATCCTTTGTACAAAGCCGGGCGCAGACCCCGTGCATAAGTAAAGCTCATATGCTCCGCACATCTTGTCAATTTCATGCTTTCTATTTTTTGCATATGTGATCTGACACTTTGTGCAGCACCTACTCCCCGGTAAGCAATAACGAGCCGTAAGGCTCCTTATCTTTATTTTCTCCTCTTTCTTTTTTCTCAAGGAAAGGAAGGTTCCCTCGCCCACAAGTTTGCCGGGGGGAAAGGAGAAGATAATAGTATGGACCAGGCGTCGTTCAAGAAAGTTTCGCCTTACTGAGAAGCAAGCAACAGAAAAGCTAAGTTGCCAAAGTTTGAGCAATCAAATTTTTTAAATTTTTAAGTTATCTCCCTTGAACGACCGCACTTTGTATGGAAAAACTATGCCCGGAGGAACCAACTCGTAGCTAGTTGCGCCCTTACTTTGTTTCGAGTCCACTCAACAACTTAAGTGAGCTGCGACTAGTTGCGACAAGGTTTCTTGTCGGTAGCGGCACCGCCAGCAGGCTGCTGACGTCCCGCACTCAGCGCTCGCGGCTAAGGTGCCTGCACCGGCAAGTTCCCTAAAAGCGTAGGGCAAAAACATACAAAGGGAGGAATCAAGTAAAGGGAATAACATTGCAATCATTACCCGGAATAGAGTTATATTACAAGGTATCTTGTCGCAGCTCTAACAGATTGTTCTCATAACATGACCAGCAACGACAAGAAAATAAGAAAACGGGCGGCCTAGTCTACGCGATCGCCCTCAATCCTCTTGACCCCACTCACCTTGTCCACAATGGGTGCGACAAGGGTCTTGAGCGCCTCCAGATCAGCATCCGGCGGCAGGGTCTTGAGGACGTTGGTGAGGTTGAGGCCCGGGTTGCGGAAGACCACCTTCACCAACACCTTTTGAAGAGCTCCCGTGCAGATCTTGTGCGACTCGTCGGCCAGCTGCTTTGGGATCTTCTCCCGGAGCCACTGGAGGGCCGTCGCCACGCCTTTGAAGAACAAGGTGAGCTTGGCGCTGGGTTGGAGGTTCTCATCAGAGGGATACCCGAGATCCTCCACCCCCAGCTGCGCCAGCTCCCTGTCGATATCTGCGGCAGCTTTCACGAGACCCTCCGTCCAGTGCTCCACATTCTCCCTAAAAGCATTCTGGGCGGTGGCAGCACTCGCCAGCAGCGCCTTGTCGGCCTTGATCTCCTCCTTCAAGGCCACCTCTTGCTCCCTGGCGCCGTCCAGCGTCTTGGTCAAAGTGATCAGCTTCAACTCAAGATCCATGTTGGAGTCCTTGGCGGCGCTAAGCTCTTTGCCCTTCTCGGCGAGACGAACCTGCAGCTCTGAGTTGCTGTGGGCGTCCTTCTCCCGCTCACGCTTGAGCGCGGCAAGCTCTTCACCACTCGCCTTGAGATCGGCCTCCAGCTGTGCCACCTTCGTCTCCAGCTCCTTCTTGGCGGCCTCGGCAACTGCGGCAGCATCCTCTACTTGCTTAAGGGCTCCGCCGAAGTTTTGCTCACGCGCGGCAAGCTCCTCCTCGTGACTGTCGAGGTTAACTTTCCGCTGAACCACCTCGCCCTCCTGCGCAGACAGCTTCTCAGCGGCAAGCCGCTGTTGCTCTTCAACTTCGGCCTTCTCGAGGAAGAAGGCCTTCTGCTCTTCGGCGAGTTGCTCCCGCTCCTCTGCCAGGGACCGGAGAGCTTCCTAGTTGAGACCCCGAAGCTCCTCCGCACGCTTCTCGATGTCCGCTCCCGCCTTCGCGACAAGCGCCTCACGTGATTCCAGCTTGGCTTGCCGCGCGCGGTAGAGCGACAACAGCTTCCGCAGCAGCCGCTCCTCCTCAGGATCGCCGCTGCTGCTGCTCGGCGCATCAACTAAGCGTCAGCCCAGCGGAGGCGAGCACCTCTCCATCAAAGCTCTCTCCCTCGACCGGCGCCCTGGAGTTTGACGCCCAGGGGAGGTTGATGAAGACGCCATCGCCGGCCTTCAAGTAGACGCCTGGCTGGGGCTCTTCGGAGCCTGGCGCTGCGGCAGCGGCGGACGGGTCGGCGGTCGACGTAGCGCCTGGCGCTCCTGCGGCCTCAGGGCCGTCAGTGCGATCGCCAGACCCCTCGCTAGCTGCTGTGGCGGCAGCTTTGGTGGCCTCGTCGCCGGCGGGATCATCAGCGCCAGCTGCTTCTTCAGTAGCAGCGGCGTCGTCGGCAGCAACCTCGGTCTCCATCAGCTCCGCAGCAGATGGGTCTGATGGCTGGAAAAGTGAGAAAAGTCAAGCAAATACCCAAAAAGAAGAAGAACCCAAGGGAAGCTTTGAAGAGAAGATTACCTGTACTGGGTTCGGCAGTCGTAGTCTCCACCGCTGGGGGGACGCTGGTGCTGTCCCTTGCCAAAGAACTCTCCCTTGCCGGAGGACTCTCCCTTGGCATTTTGGGGGCGGCCTCCGGGCGCTCCTGGTGGGGCTACTCTGCTCCTACACAAACCAACAGTCAGATGTCAGCAAAGAAAGAGTATCCATGCGCGCCTAACAGCGGAAAGCGAACCATATACTTACGCTGGGGGCTGCTCTAGAGAACAGTTGCCGGGTCCGGCAAGGTTGTCTCGGACGCACCCCCTGCTGTCGCGGTGGGTTCGTCCTCGATGACAATCACCGGGACCTTGGCTCTCTTCGCTGCCCTCTGGGCCAGAGTCCTAAAAAGGAATAAGTTCAGAGTAAAGCAAATGAGATACAAGACAAAACAGCAAGAATTGAAGAACTACAAGCACAACAAGAGAATCTTACTCTTCTTCCTCGTCGGAGCTGAACACGGAGAAGTCGAAGTCCGGCTCACGTCCGGCGCGAGGAGGCGGAGGAGTAGTTTCCCTTGGCCGCTTGGCGGGAACAGTGGCGGTGGTCTCAGACGACCCCGCTCCGGCTGCCGCCGCAGCATGAGAAGCGGCAGGAGCAGAAGCAGTGGTCCGGGCGGACCCCGCTCTAGTTGCCGCAGCAGCATGAGGTGCTGCCGCGGCAACAGTGCTTGCCGCGGTGGAGCGTGTCGCGCGGCGCGGCGACTGTTGACTCGCCCGCCGCCCCGCTACGTCCCCTGCCTTGCGGAGACGCCTTCTTGGTGGGGATGGAGGCTCTGCTTGCAGCGAGCTGCCTGAAGATGAGGAGGAAGAGGAGTTGATCTCCATCGAGCCGCTCGTGTCCTCGGCGGGCTCGCTCGACCCGACGTCATGCCCGGCAAGCTCTTTCTCACCGACGAGCTCCTCTCGCTCGGCACAGCTTGCCGCCTCTGCCTCCTCCATGGTGAATCCAAATTCGCCCGCGGCTGCGGCTGCCGCCACCTCTTCCAGCCTAGTGGCGATGCGTGTCATCTCCGCATTGGTGGTGTCGCCGGTGAGGCTATTCTTTTTGTCGAAGCGGACCGGCACTTCTACCAGGCCATCAAAGAACTCCTGCACGACGTCGTCTGCAGGCTCTTGCCAAGTTGGGACAATTCCATGCGAATCGCACAGCGGCATCATTGCACGGATGCGGTCGAGCGCGGAGCTGTTACACAGTGGAACGACGCCCTCCGGCAACCTGAACACTTCGGGATGTTGAGGGTCTTACTTGAACAGCTCCTGGAGCATCGCGCTAAGCTCCAGAACAGTGAAGTTGAAGTTGAGGCCCAGACGCAGCCTCATGATATCCGCCGCATTCTTGAATTCCCAGGCGGGTCTCCCCCGTTCCTGCAGGGGGGCGATGCGGCGGCGAAGAAAATCTGCGCCAACAGCGCCTACAGTGAGCCCGGCAAGCCTGAGGCGTTGGATCCGGGTGACGGCAATCCTCAGCCTATCGTCTTCCGGGGCCACGTCACTCCAATCGCTGCCTCGTGCTACTGGGGCTTGGCGCCGGGCGGTAAACGGCTGCGGGTTCTGCTCGACAGTCCAGCACCAGTCTGCTCTCCATTCCTCCCACTTGCCACGGAACTCTCCCTCCAGATAAGTGTCCTTGTTGCCAGCCCTCGAGATCCAGGCGATTCCGCCGGATAAAGGCTCTCCTCTCTCTACTCAGGGCATAAAGAAGTGGCAAAAAAGGGCTACATTGGGATAGACTCCGACAAAGTTTTCGCAGAGATGTGCGAAAACTGCCATGGTCAGAACAACATTGGGGGTGAAGTCAAGGAGGCGGAACCCGTAGGTGTTCATAATATCGCAGAAAAACTCAAAGAAAGGCGGGCAGAGCCCGCAGTAGAAGAACAAGGCGAAGAAAGGATATCCATTTGGAGCCATTTTCCAAGCGGCGGCTGGAAGTACCTTCGTGCGCGGATGCGCTCGCGTCTCCGTCGACCAGAAGAGGTAGTAATTCTCCCTTAGCTCCCTCACGGCGAGCTTGGGGGGGAAGATTGCCCGCTCCTTTCGCAGCGCCGCAAGCCGCTGCGCCTCGGTCGACTTCACAACCTTCCCTTTGTCGGCTCTCGGAGCCATGGCGGAAGTGGTGGAGGAGGTCGACGGCGTTGGTGGTGCTGGTGGCGATGGGGGGCGGGGCGCTGCTCTCTTTCAGCTTTGGGAAGACGAGGGAGCGGCTGAGGTTTCCGAGATTGGAGTAGCAACCGGCGAATGGGCGAACTACCCCTGTTTCCCATGCTTATAAAGAGGGAGGGGGCGGACGTTCCGCCTTTCCGAATAAAGAAACCACCCACGATCTCTCCCACGATGCCGCATTCAACGCGTGCCGTTCGGCGAGGGCGCGGTGGATACGGGGAGAGATACGGCGTAACCTAGGCCGCGCGTGCCCGTGCCCTGTTTTGGGCCTGGCCCAACAGCGCTCGGCACCATGTATGGCCCAGGCTCGGGGGCTCCTATCGGTGTACTAGAGTAGGGGTACCCTAGTATCCCGAACTTGTGCACGGGTAGTCGCAGCATCCCGCGGCAAGGCTTGTCGGGTGACCGCCAAGGTCCTCCGTGGTTCCTTTGGAGACATTCAAGGACAAAGTATCCAAGCCAAGGAGACAAGACCCCGGCAAGAGGAGCTTGCCGGGAAGGCCAACCAAGGCATGTTCCTTTGGAGCCATTCAAGGACAAAGTATCCAAGCCAAGGAGACAAGACCCCGGCAAGTGGAGCTTGCCGGGAAGGCCAACCAAGGCATGTTCCTTTGGAGCCATTCAAGGACAAAGTATCCAAGCCAAGGAGACAAGACCCCGGCAAGAGGAGCTTGCCGGGAAGGCCAACCAAGGCATCTCAAGGAACTTGCCGCGACGCGCCACGCGTCCCGGCAAGGCCCGGTGAGCGACAAGCTCCCGGACGCGACAAGACAACGACCGCGGCAAGGCGCTTGCCGTGGCAAGCCACCACTCTGTGCCCGCGCTCTAGCACATCCACCAATGTGTCGCTCTGGGACCCTTCCAGGCGTACGTGGCGGGAGGCTGTGCAGCCAGCGGTGCACGGTGGCAAGCGGCACTGACAAGATTGCCATCGTGGCGAGCGGTGGCGTCCCTAACGGTCCCTTTTGCACTATTTAGGCGACGCAGAGGGGCATTTAATGCCCTAGTCCCTTGCCGTCAGGGTTAGGTATGATACACTGTAGCAGGTAGCTGTACCAACCGCAACACCTTTCCATTTTTACCCTTGTCTACGTTGCCACCTGTCGGTGACCCCTTGAGCATATAAAAGGAGGCCCATGCGCAACGTAGGAGGGAGGAGGAAGAGAACTCTCACGCTCGGTCTCGTTAGCTGCTGGGGTGTACTGTAGCACTCCGCGCTCCCGAGCAAGAACTCAATACAAACCACAAAGCAGGAGTAGGGTTTTACGCATCCGTGCGGCCCGAACCTGGGTAAACTGCTCGTGTGCTTCGCCTCGATCCGCTCTTCGTGCGACCCTCGCCCCCGCCGAACCGAAAGGGACTCGGTCCGCCGGTCCCTTAGGTGCTCGTGGATTAGTCCCCCGACATAAAGCCTTTAGGATCTTCTTGGGTGATTGTTATTTAATCTTGCTGAAAAAACAGAAAGTATGCGCTCACGAGAATAATTTTCATTTTTGATCAGAGAGCGATGAAATACCAATACCAACTGCAATATAATAATATACAAATTATTTAGGACTTCCTAATTTCTTAGGATTTTTGGAGTTACAGAAGTATTTGAAACTTCCAGATTGCAACAGACTGTTTTGTTTTTGACAGATTCTGTTTTCTGTGTGTTGTTTGCTTATTTTGATGAATCTATGGCTAGTATCGGGGGGTTTGAACCATAGATAAGTTGGAATACAGTAGGTTTAACACCAATATAAATAAAGAATGAGTTCATTACAGTACATTAAAGTGGTGCTTTGTTTTCTTATACTAACGGAACTCATGAGATTTTCTGTTGAGTTTTGTGTTGTGAAGTTTTCAAGTTTTTGGGAAGATTTGATGGATTTTGGAACAAGGAGTGGCAAGAGACTAAGTTTGGGGATGCCCAAGGCACCCCAAGGTAAAATCCAAGTACAACCAAAATCCTAAGCTTGGGGATGCCCCG
The DNA here is from genome assembly GCF_018294505.1 of Triticum aestivum. NCBI lineage: Eukaryota > Viridiplantae > Streptophyta > Magnoliopsida > Poales > Poaceae > Triticum > Triticum aestivum. Next base: position 575,774,858 of record NC_057803.1, on the reverse strand, counting down.
GAAGGCATCCCCTCTTTCGTCTTCATCTATCGGTAACTTTACTTGAGGCTATATTTTTATTCACCACATGATATGTGTTTTGCTTGGAGCATCTTGTATGATTTGAGTCTTTGCTTTTTAGTTTACCACAATCATCCTTGCTGTACACACCTTTTGGAGAGATATACATGAATCGGAATTTATTAGAATACTCTATGTGCTTCACTTATATCTTTTGAGCTAGATAATTTTGCTCTAGTGCTTCACTTATACCTTTTTAGAGCATAGTGGTGGTTTTATTTTACAGAAATTATTGATCTCTCATGCTTCACTTAAATTATTTTGAGAGTCTTTTAGAACAGCATGGTAATTTTCTTTGGCTATAAATTAGTCCTAATATGATAGGCATCCAGGATGGGTATAATAAAAACTTTCATATAGAGTGCATTAATATTATGAGAAGTTTTGAAAGATCGTGGATGTCGCCTAGAGGGGGGGGGGGTGAATAGGCGTTTAAAAAAATTACGGTTTAGGCTTGAACAAATGCGGAATAAACCTAGCGGTTAATTTGTCAAGCACAAAACCTAAAACAACTAGGCTCACCTATGTGCACCAACAACTTAAGCTAAGCAAGATAAGCAACTATGTGATAGCAAGATATATGACAAGAAACAATATGGATATCACAAAGTAAAGTGCATAAGTAAATAGCTCGGGTAAGAGATAACCGAGGCATGGGGAGACGACGATGTATCCCGAAGTTCACACCCTTGCGCATGCTAATCTCTGTTTGGAGCAGTGTGGAGGCACATTGCTCCCCAAGAAGCCACTAGGGCCACCGTGATCTCCTCACGCCCTCGCACAATGCAAGATGTCGTGATTCCACTAAGGGACCCTTGAGGGCGGTCACCGAACCCGTACAAATGGCAACCCTTGGGGGCGGTCACCGAACCCGTGAACTTTGGCAACCCTTGGGGGCGGTCACCAAAACCCGTAAAATTTCTCGGGGAGATCTCCTCAACCTAATTGGAGACCCCGACGCTTGCCCGGAGCTTTACACCACAATGATTGAGCTCCGAACACCACCAACCGTCTAGGGCACCCAAGCACCAAGAGGAACAAGCTCAAGGGCACCAAGCACCCAAGAGTAATAAGCTTCTCAACTTTTAACTTCCACGTATCACCGTGGAGAAACTAAAACCGATGCACCAAATGCAATGGCAAGGGCACACGGAGTGCGAAGTCCTTCTCTCTCAAATCCCACTGATGTCTACTACACAACCTACTTCTTGTAGACGTTGTTGGGCCTCCAAGTGGAGAGGTTTGTAGGACAGTAGCAAATTTCCCTCAAGTGGATGACCTAATGTTTATCAATCCATGGGAGGCGTAGGATGAAGATGGTATCTCTCAAGCAACCCTGCAACCAAATAACAAAGAGTCTCTTGTGTCCCCAACACACCCAATACAATGGTAAATTGTATAGGTGCACTAGTTCGGCGAAGAGATGGTGATACAAGTGCAATATGGATGGTAGATATAGGTTTTTGTAATCTGAAAATATAAAAACAGCAAGGTAACTAATGATAAAAGTGAGCACAAATGGTATTGCAATGTGTTGAAACAAGGCCTAGGGTTCATACTTTCACTAGTGCAAGTTCTCTCAACAATAATAACATAATTGGATCACATAACTATCCCTCAACATGCAACAAAGAGTCACTCCAAAGTCACTAATAGAGGAGAACAAACGAAGAGATTATGGTAGGGTACGAAACCACCTCAAAGTTATCCTTTCTGATCGATCTATTCAAGAGTCCGTAGTAAAATAACATGAAGCTATTCTTTCCATTCAATCTATCACAGAGTTCGTACTAGAATAACACCTTAAGACACAAATCAACCAAAACCCTAATGTCACCTAGATACTCCAATGTCACCTCAAGTATCTGTGGGTATGATTATACGATATGCATCACACAATCTCAGATTCATCTATTCAAACCAACACCAAAGTACTTCAAAGAGTGCCCCAAAGTTTCTACCGGAGAGTCAAGACGAAAACATGTGCCAACCCCTATGCATAGGTTCATGGGCGGAACCCGCAAGTTGATCACCAAAACATACATCAAGTAGATCACGTGATATCCCATTGTCACCACAGATAAGCACAGCAAGACATATATCAAGTGTTCTCAAATCCTTAAAGACTCAATCCGATAAGATAACTTCAAAGGGAAAACTCAATCCATTACAAGAGAGTAGAGGGGGAGAAACATCATAAGATCCTACTATAATAGCAAAGCTCACGATACATCAAGATCGTACCACCTCAAGAACACGAGAGAGAGAGAGATCAATCACATAGCTACTGGTACATACCCTCAGCCCCGAGGGAGAACTACTCCCTCCTCATCATGGAGAGCACTAGGGATGATGAAGATGGCCACCGGAGAGGGATTCCCCCCTCCGACAGGGTGCCGGAACGGGTCTAGATTGTTTTTCGGTGGCTACGGAGGCTTCTGGCGGCGGAACTCCCGATCTATTGTGCTCTTCGATGGTTTTAGGGTATATTGGTATATATAGGAGGAAAAAGTAGTCGGTGGATCTCCGAGCTGTCCACGAGGCAACCCTCGTGGGCAGCCCGGGACTCTCTTGGTCCATCTCCGATACTCCGTGGGCTTCTTCTGGTCCAAAAATAAGTTTCGTGAAGTTTCAGGTCAATTGGACTCCGTTTGATTTTCCTTTTCTAAATACTCTAAAACAAGGAAAAAACAGAAACTGGCACTGGGCTCTGGGTTAATAGGTTAGTCCCAAAAATCATATAAAATAGCATATAAATGCATATACAACATCCAAGGTTGATAATATAATAGCATGGAACAATCAAAAATTATAGATATGTTGGAGACGTATCAGCATCCCCAAGCTTAATTCCTGCTCGTCCTCGAGTAGATAAATGATAAAAACAGAATTTTTGATGTGGAGTGCTACCTAACATATTTATACATGTAATCTTATTTATTGTGGCAAGAATATTCGGATCCATAAGATTCAAGACAAAAATTTAATATTGACATAAAAATAATAATAATTCAAGCATACTAACAAAGTAATCATGTCTTCTCAAAATAACATGGCCAAAGAAAGCTATCCCTACAAAATCATATAGTCTGGCTATGCTCTATCTTCACCACACAAAATATTTAAATCATGCACAACCCCGATGACAAGCCAAGCAATTGTTTCATACTTTTGATGTTCTCAAACTTTTTCAATCTTCACGCAATACATGAGCGTGAGCCATGGATATAGCACTATAGGTGGAATAGAATGGTGGTTGTGGAGAAGACAAAAAGGAGAAGATAGTCTCACATCAACTAGGCGTATCAACGGGCTATGGAGATGCCCATCAATAGATATCAATTTGAGTGAGTAGGGATTGCCATGCAACGGATGCACTAGAGCTATAAGTGTATGAAAGCTCAACAAAAGAAACTAGTGGGTGTGCATCCAACTTGCTTGCTCACGAAGACCTAGGGCATTTTGAGGAAGTCCTTCATTGGAATATACAAGCCAAGTTCTATAATGTAAAATTCCCACTAGTATATGAAAGTGACAACATAGGAGACTCTCTATCATGAAGATCATGGTGCTACTTTGAAGCACAAGTGTGGTAAAAGGATAGTAGCATTGTCCCTTCTCTCTTTTTCTCTCATCTTTTTTATTTTTTTATTTGGGCCTTTCTCTCTCTTTTTTATGGCCTCTTTTTTCTCTTTTTTTATTTGGGCTTCCTTGGCCTCTTTTATTTTTATTTTTTTTCGTCCGGAGTCTCATCCCGACTTGTGGGGGAATCATGGTCTCCATCATCCTTTCCTCACTTGGGACAATGCTCTAAAATGATGATCATCACACTTTTATTTACTTACAACTCAACAATTACAACTCAATGCTTAGAACAATATATGACTCTATGTGAATGCCTCCGGCGGTGTACCAGGATATGCGATGAATCAAGAGTGACATGTATAAAAGGATTATGAATGGTGGCTTTGCCACAAATACAATGTCAACTACATGATCATGCAAAGCAATATGACAATGATGGAGCGTGTCATAGTAAACGGAACGGTGGAAAGTTGCATGGCAATATATCTTGGAATAGATATGGAAATGCCATGATAGGTAGGTATGGTGGCTGTTTTGAGGAAGGTATATGGTGGGTTTATGGTACCGGCGAAAGTTGCGCGGTACTAGAGAGGCTAGCAATGGAGGAAGGGTGAGAGTGCGTATAATCCATGGACTCAACATTAGTCATAAAGAACTCACATTCTTATTGCAAAAATCTATTAGTTGTCGAAACAAAGTACTACGTGCATGCTCCTAGGGGGATAGACTGGTAGGAAAAGACCATCGCTCGTCCCCGACCGCCACTCATAAGGAAGACAATCAATAAATAAATCATGCTCCAACTTCATCACATAACGGTTCACCATACGTGCATGCTACGGGAATCACAAACTTTAACACAAGTATTTCTCAAATTCACAACTACTAAACTAGCATGACTCTAATATCACCATCTTCATATCTCAAAACAATCCTCAAGTATCAAACTTCTCATAGTATTCAATGCACTTTATATGAAAGTTTTTATTATATCCCTCTTGGATGCCCATCATATTAGGACTAAATTCATAACCAACACAAATTACCATGCTGTTTAGGACTCTCAAAATAATATAAGTGACGCATGAGAGTTCATATATTTCTATAAAAATAAAACCACCAACGTGCTCTAAAAAGATATAAGTGAAGCACTAGAGCAAACGACAAACTACTCCGAAAGATATAAGTGAAGATCAATGAGTAGTCAAATAATTATGCAACTATGTGAAGACCCTCTAACATTTAATAATTTCAGATCTTGGTATTTTATTCAAACAGCGCGCAAAACTAAATAAAATGAAATGACGCTCCAAGAAAAACACATATCATGTGGTAAATAAAAATATAGCTCCAAGTAAAGTTACCGATGAACGAAGACGAAAGAGGGGATGCCTTCTGGGGCCTCCCCAATCTTAGGCTTTTGGTTGTCCTTGAATATTACCTTGGGGTGCCTTGGGCATTACCAAGCTTAGGCTCTTGCCACTCCTTATTCCATAGTCCATCGAATCTTTACCCAAAACATGAAAACTTCACAACACAAAACTTAACAGAAAACTTGTAAGCTCCGTTAGCGAAAGAAAACAAAACACCACTTCAAGGTATTGTAATGAACTCATTATTTATTTCTATTGGTGTTAAAACTACTATAGTCCAACTTCTCTATGGTTTATAAACTCTTTTACTAGCCATAGATTCATTAAAAATAAGCAAACAACACACGAAAAACAGAATCTATCAAAAACAGAACAGTCTGTAGTAATCTGTAACTAACGAAAACTTCTAGAACCCCAAAAATTCTAAAATAAATTGCTGGACGTGAGTAATTTATATATTAATCATCTGCAAAAATAATTAACTAAATGGCACTCTCCAATAAAAAAATGGCAGCAATTCTCGTGAGCGCTAAAGTTCCTTTCTTTTACAGCAAGATCAACAAGACTTTCCCCAAGTCTTACCAACGGTTCTACTTGGCACAAACACTAACTAAAACATAAAAAATCAATCATAACAGAGGCTAGATAAATTATTTATTTCTAAACAGGAGCAAAAAGAAAATAACAAAAATAAAATTGGGTTGCCTCCCAACAAGCGCTAACGTTTAACGCCCCTAGCTAGGCATGATGATTTCAATGATGCTTACATAAAAGATAAGAATTGAAACATAAAGAGAGCATCATGAAGAATATGACTAGAACATTAAGTCTAACCCACTTCCTATGCATAGGGATTTTGTGAGCAAACAACTTGTGGGAATAAGAATCAACTTGCATAGGAAGGTAAAACAAGCATAACTTCAAAACTTTAAGCACATAGAGAGGAAACTTGATATTATTGCAATTCCTACAAGCATATATTCCTCCCTCATAACAATTTTAGTAGCATCATGAATGAATTAAACAATATAACCAGCACCTAAAGCATTATTTTGATGATCTACAAGCATAGAAAATTTATTACTCTCCACACAAGCAAAATTCTTCTCATGAATAATAGTGGGAGCAAACTCAACAAAATATTATCATGTGAGGCATAGTCCAATTGAAAACTAAAATCGTGATGACAAGTTTCATGGATATCATTATTCTTTATAGCATACAAGTCATCACAATAATCATCATAGATAGCAACTTTGTTCTCATAATCAATTGGAACCTCTTCCGAAATAGTGGATTCATCACAAAATAAAGTCATGACCTCTCCAAATCCACTTTCATCAATATAATCATCATAAATAGGAGGCATGCTTTCATCATAATAAATTTGCTCATCAAAACTTGGGGGACAAAAAATATCATCTTCATCAAACATAGCTTCCCCAAGCTTGTGGCTTTGCATATCATTAGCATCATGGATATTCAAGGAATTCATACTAACAACATTGCAATCATGCTCATCATTCAAATATTTAGTGCCAAACATTTTAATGCATTATTCTTCTAACACTTTGGCACAATTTTCCTTTCCATTATACTCACGAAAGATATTAAAAAGATGAAGCGTATGAGGCAAACTCAATTCTATATTTTTTTTGTAGTTTTCTTTTATAAACTAAACTAGTGCTAAAACAAGAAACAAAAAGATTCGATTGCAAGATCTAAAGATATACCTTCAAGATCTAACCTCCCCGGCAACAGCGCCAGAAAAGAGCTTGATGTCTACTACACAACCTTATTCTTGTAGACGTTCTTGGGCCTCCAAGTGTAGAGGTTTCTAGGACAGTAGCAAATTTCCCTCAAGTGGATGACCTAAGGTTTATCAATCTGTGGGAGGCGTAGGATGAAGATGGTCTCTCTCAAGCAACCCTGCAACCAAATAACAAAGAGTCTCTTGTGTCCCCAACACACCCAATACAATGGTAAATTGTATAGGTGCACTAGTTCGGCAAAGAGATGGTGATACAAGTGCAATATGGATGGTAGATATAGGTTTTTGTAATCTGAAAATATAAAAACAGCAAGGTAACTAATGATAAAAGTGAGCACAAACGGTATTGCAATGTGTTGAAACAAGTCCTAGGGTTCATATTTCACTAGTGCAAGTTCTCTCAACAATAATAACATAATTGTATCACATAACTATCCCTCAACATGCAACAAAGAGTCACTCCAAAGTCACTAATAGAGGAGAACAAACAAAGAGATTATGGTAGGGTACGGCACCTCAAAGTTATCCTTTCTGATCAATCTATTGAAGAGCCCGTAGTAAAATAACATGAAGCTATTCTTTCCATTCAGTCTATCATAGAGTTCGTACTAGAATAACACCTTAAGACACAAATCAACCAAAACCCTAATGTCACCTAGATACTCCAATGTCACCTCAAGTATCTGTGGGTATGATTATACGATATGCATCACACAATCTCAGATTCATCTATTCAAACCAACACAAAGTACTTCAAAGAGTGCCCCAAAGTTTCTACTGGAGAGTCAAGACGAAAACGTGTGCCAACCCCTATGCATAGGTTCATGGACGGAACCCGCAAGTTGATCACCAAAACATACATCAAGTAGATCACGTGATATCCCATTGTCACCACAGATAAGCACGGCAAGACATATATCAAGTGTTCTCAAATCATTAAAGACTTCAAAGGGAAAAATCAATCCATTACAAAAGAGTAGAGGGGGAGAAACATCATAAGATCCTACTATAATAGCAAAGCTCGCGATACATCAAGATCGTACCACCTCAAGAACACGAGAGAGAGAGAGATCAAACACATAGCTACTGGTACATACCCTCAGCCCCGAGGGAGAACTACTCCCTCCTTGTCATGGAGAGCACCGGGATGATGACGATGGCCACCGGAGAGGGATTCCCCCCTCCGGCAGGGTGCCGGAACGGGTCTAGATTGGTTTTCGGTGGCTACGGAGGCTTCTGGCGGCGGAACTCCCGATCTATTGTGCTCTTCGATGGTTTTAGGGTATATTGGTATATATAGGAGGAAGAAGTACGTCGGTGGATCTCCGAGCTGTCCACGAGGCAGGGGGAGCACCCAGGGGGTGGGCGCGCCCCCCACCCTCGTGGGCAGCCCGGAACTCTCCTGGTCCATCTCCGATACTCCATGGGCTTCTTTTGGTCCAAAAATAAGTTCCGTGAAGTTTCAGGTCAATTGGACTCCGTTTGATTTTCCTTTTCTACAATACTCTAAAACAAGGGAAAACAGAAACTGGCACTGGGCTCTGGGTTAATAGGTTAGTCCCAAAAATCATATAAAATAGCATATAAATGCATATAAAACATCCAAGGTTGATAATATAATAGCATGGAACAATCAAAAATTATAGATACGTTGGAGACGTATCACCCACCAAAGCAACTAATGTTAGGAGGAAAATGAGAGGAAGGACAAGAAGGAGAACACCAAGAACTCCAAGATCTAGATCCAAGGGGTTCCCCTCACATAGAGGAGAAAGTGATTGGTGGAAATGTGGATCTAGATCTCCTCTCTCTTTTCCCTCAAAAACTAGCAAGAATCCATGAAGGGATTGAGAGTTAGCAAGCTCGAAGAAGGTCAACAATGGGGGAAGAACACGAGCTAGAAGGATAAGGTTCATTGGGGAAGAAGACCCCCTTTTATAGGAGGGGAAAAACCAACCGTTATGTGCTCAGCCCGCACATGAGTGGTACTACCGCTCGGGCGGAAGAAGCAGGAAAATGGAGCAACAAAACATGAACCTTGGGGCGGTAGTATCGCTTATAAGCGGTACTACCGCTTACCCCAGCGGTACTACCGCTGGAGGAGCAGAACATGGGACCAAAAGTGGTAGGGCAGAGCAGAGTATGGTGGCTATAATGCAGTAGCGGTACTACCGCCCGACCGGAGCGGTACTACCGCTTATAGGCGGTAGGCAGAACTACCGTGCCTTACTGCCGTGCAACTAGTGCTAAACCCGACACAAAAAGTGAAGGACCCAAAATCGAGGCGGTAGTAGAGCAGTACTATCGCTTGACGCTACAAGCAGTACTACCGCTGCCGACCGCGGTACTACCGCAGGGAGAAAACCAGAACTGCCATAACTTCTTCATAAGAGCTCTGAATTGAGCAAACTCAAGCTTGTTGGATACAAGACGACGAGTAGCATCAAAACCTCCAACCGGGAAGAGGCAGGGGAGGTAAGCGTAACAAATAGAGGAGTGAAACCTCCAACCGAGAAGAACCGGCAAAACCTCCAACATCGAAAACATCATAGAAGATGCATGTGAACTCCGTTTTCGATGAACTCGAGCTTGTCATCAAGATGACAATAAGCTCTAAGACTCACAAAGCGAACCAAACAAGAACCAATAAATATGATGCAAGGATGCAAAGGTTTGAGCTCTCTATGAATGATATGATCAAGCTACTCATCGAGAGCCCCCCTTGATAGTACGACAATCGATCCTATAACCCGGTCTCCCAACTACCACCATGAGACCGGTAAAATAGAAAACCTATCAAGGGAAAACTTTTGTCTTGCACATAGTCCACTTGATCTAGATGATCACGATGTTGACTCCCTCAAGTTGGACCACCTTTCTTGATTGTGTTGGCTCGATGAAGACTAGTTGATTGCTCCCCCATACTCCACTATGGGTGAGCCACTCTTCCGCACATCTTCACAAGTCCATTGTCACCACAATGGACGGCAAGCTTCAAGCATTTGATCTCTTCATGATGCTCCACTTGAACTTGCACACCGCATCCTAACCCCACAAAGAACTCTCACGAAGACCATGGGTTAGTACACAAAGTGTAATTGACAATGCTTACCATACCATGGAATCACTTGATCCCTCTCGGTACATCTTCTACGCTTTGTGGGTTGATCAACTTGATTCACTCTTTGACTTAGTCTTGATCAACCTCTAACAAGACCAATCTTTAGGTAATTCCTTGAATAGCACCTTGGTCGACACAAACTCTCCTTGAAACCAACACATGTACTCCAAGAAAAGCCTATGGACAAAACCTTCAAATATAACTCAAGGCAACCATTAGTCCATAGATATTGTCATCAATTACCAAAACCAAACATGGGGGCACCGCATGTTCTTTCAAGTTTGATACTTGATAGTTGTTTTGAGATATAAAGGTGGTGATATTAGAGTTGTGCTAGTTGAGTAATTGTGGAACTGGGAAATACTTGTGTTGAAGTTGGCAAGTCCCGTAGCGTGCACGTATGGTAAATGTTGCGTGAAAAATTGGAAGCATGAGGTGTTCTTTGATTGCTTTCCTTATGAGTGGCGGTCGGGGACGAGCGATGGTCTTTTCCTACCAATCTATCCCCCTAGGAGCATGCACGTAGTGCTTGGTTTTGATGACTTGTAGATTTTTGCAATAAGTATGTGAGTTCTTTGTTACTAATGTTGAGTCCATGGATTATACGCACTCTCACCCTTCCATCATTGCTAGCCTCTTTGGTACCATGCATTTCCCTTTCTCACCTCGAGAGTTGGTGAAAACTTCGCCGGTGCATCCAAACCCCGTGATATGATACAATATATGACACATAAGCCTCCTTATATCTTCCTCAAAACAGCCACCATACCTACCTATTACGGCATTTCCACAGCCATTCCGAGATATGTTGCCATGCAACTTTCCACCGTTCTGTTTATTATGACACGCTCCATCATTGTCATATTGCTTTGCATGATCATGCGGTTGACATCGTATTTGTGGCAAAGCCACCTTCATAATTCTTTCATACATGTCACTCTTGATTCATTGCATATCCTGGTATACCGCCGGAGACATTCACATAGAGTCATATTTTGTTCTAAGTATCAAGTTGCAATTCTTGAGTTGTAAGTAAATAAAAGTGTGATGATTTTCATTATTAGAGCATTGTCCGATGTGAGGAAAGGATGATGGAGACTATGATTCCCCCACAAGTCAGGATGAGATTCCGGACAAAAAAAGAGGGCATAAACAAAGAGAAAAAGGCCCAAATAAAAAAATGATGAGAGAAAAAGAGAGAAGGGGCAATGTTACTATCCTTTTTACACACTTGTGCTTCAAAGTAGCACCATGATCTTGATGATAGAGAGTCTCTTATGTTGTCACTTTCATATACTAGTGAGAATTTTCATTATAGAACTTGGCTTGTATATTCCAATGACGGGCTTCCTCAAAATGCCCTAGGTCTTCATGAGCAAGCAAGTTGGATGCACACCCACTTAGTTTCTTTTGTTGAGCTTTCATATATTTATAGCTCTAGTGCATCCATTGCATGGCAATCCCTACTCCTTGCATTGACATCAATTGATGGGCATCTCCATAGACCGTTGATTAGCCACATCAATGTGAGACTTTCTCCTTTTTTGTCTTCTCACACAACCTCCATCATCATATTCTATTCCACCCATAGTGCTATGTCCATGGCTCGCGCTCATATATTGCGTGAAAGTTGAAATAGTTTGAAAAGGCTAAGTATGAAACAATTGCTTGGCTTGTCATCGGGGTTGTGCATGATGGGAGCATTTTGTGTGACGAAAATGAAGCATGGCCAAACTATATGATTTTGTAGGGACAAGCTTTCTTTGGCTATGTTATTTTGATAAGACGTAATTGCTTGGTTAGCATGCTTGAAGCATTATTATTTTTATGTCAATATTAAACTTCTGTCTAGAATCTTTTGGATCTAAACATTCATGCCGCAATAAAGAGAATTACATTGAAAATTATGTCAGGTAGCATTCCACATCAAAAATTCTGTTTTTATCATTTACCTACTCGAGGACGAGCAGGAATTAAGATTGGGGATGCTTGATACTTCTCCAATGTATCTATAATTTTTGATTGTTTCATGCTATTATATTATCGGTTTTGGATGTTTAATGGGCTTTAATATGCACTTTTATATTATTTCTAGGACTAACCTATTAACCGAAGGCCCAGTGCAAATTGTTGTTTTTTTTGCCTATTTCAGTGTTTCATAGAAAAGGGATATCAAACGGAATCCAAACGGAACGAAACCTTCGCGTGGATCTTTTTTGGAACAAATGCAATCAAGGAGACTTGCAGTGGAGGTCAAGGAAGCAACGAGGCGACCACGAAGTAGGGCGGCGTGCCTAGGGGGTAGGCGCGCCCCCACCCTCATGGGCCCCTCGTAGCTCCACCGACCTACTTCTTTCGCCTATATATACTCTTATACCCTCAAAACATCCAGGGGAGCCACGAAACCACTTTTCCAATGCCGCAACCTTCTGTACCCATGAGATCCCATCTGGGGACCTTTTTCGGCGATCTGATGGAGGGGGATTCGATCATGGAGGGCTTGTACATCAACACCATAGCCTCTCCGATGATGTGTGAGTAGTTTACCACAGACCTTCGAGTCCATAGTTATTAGATAGATGGCTTCTTCTCTCTCTTTGGTTCTCAATACAAAGTTCTCCTTGATGTTCTTGGAGATCTATTCGATGTAATACTTTTTGCGGTGTGTTGCCGAGATCCGATGAATTGTGGGTTTATGATCAAGTTTATCTATGAACAATATTTGATTCTTCTCCGAATTCTTATATGCATGGTTTGATATCTTTGCAAGTCTCTTCGAATTATCAGTTTGGTTTGGCCTACCAGATTGATCTCTCTTGCAATGGGAGAAGTGCTTAGCTTTGGGTTCAATCTTGCGGTGCTCGATCCCAGTGACAGAAAGGGAACTGACACGTATTATATTGTTGCCATTGAGGATAAAAGATGGGGTTTATATCATATTGCTTGAGTTTATCCCTCTACATCATGTCATCTTGCCTAATGCATTACTCTGTTCTTATGAACTTAATACTCTAGATGCATGCTAGATAGCGGTCGATGTGTGGAGTAATAGTAGTAGATGTAGAATCATTTCGGTCTACTTGACACGGACATGATGCCTATGTTTATGATCATGCCTAGATATTCTCATAACTATGCACTTTTCTATCAATTGCTCGGCAGTAATTTGTTCACCCACCATAATGTTTGCTATCTTGAGAGAAGCCACTAGTGAAACCTATGGCCCCCTGGTCTACTTTACATCATATAAGTTTCCGATCTACAATTCTAGTTTACTATTTATTTTATTTTGCAATCTTTACCTTTCAATCTATACAACAAAAATACCAAAAATATTTATCTTATTATCTTTATCAGATCTCACTTTGGTAAGTGACCGTGAAGGGATTGACCACCCCTTTATCGCGTTGGTTGCGAGGTTCTTGTTTGTTTGTGCAGGTACTAGGCGATTTGCGTGTAGTCTCTGTAAGTGCATCTAGTGTCACCCCTAGTTGGTTTTGGAGTATTGACGACAAATCTAGTTGAGGGACTAATGTGTTTGTGAGAATTGCAGGATAACACAGGTAGAAGTCCCTCATTGATTCGGTTTTACTACCAGAGATGACCCCTAAAAATGTATGAAGACATTGAAGTCAAAGGTGGTATATGAAGATATTCACATTGAAGACTATGACAAAAGAAGACACGTTATGAAGCCTATGGAGTTCGAAGATTTAGATCTTTCGTAGTTTTTTTTCTTTCGTAGCCCTTCATCAAAAGCAGGATAGGCATCATGACTGGTTGAAGAGACAGATGAAGAGCCTCTTGGTGGATGTAAATCGCATCCGAAATCTTGCCACCAAGAACGCTTTCGTTGCCCATGAAACCTGTCACCGCACATGGAAAGGGCTAACGATGATGCTTTCTGAAGCTGATCTTCAAGAGGATGGCTTCACTGAGAGATTCAAATTTGACTCCACACCTCCTCGAAGAGCTGTGCTGCTGGGGACTCCATCTCTTGAAGACTCTGAGTTTTCTTCCTCTGCTGCCACAGTCACTGCCAAAATCATTGAAGAAGAAGACGATGCTACCTCACCGCCACCTGCTTCAGCACCTCCAAGCTCTTCTGCACCGCCAAACAACACCTCCAACCCTGCTGCTTCACCAACTCCTCACAGGAACGAGTAGAGACTCTATGTCTTCAAACCTTTTTGGTCATTACTGACAAAAGGGGGAGAAGCATATGAGATTGATAGTCTTCAGCGGGTTCATATGGGCGGGTGCCTTATATTTTGCTTCGTGCTTACAACTCTCGTTTTTTTTGCTAAATTTGGTTCTTATGAGTTGTAACACTTAAACCAGATGGTCGTCTGCTACTTGTTTGCCACCCTGTTATGCGAAGATAAATTCTGCATGTGCGACGATAAATTCCGCACTTATCTCATTCTGCAGACGTCCATTTTCCATTATGCATGTCATTATCGTCATATACTTTCACATGCATAGTGGATTGTCATCATAAGCTGAAGAGGATCTCCACAAGTACAACCTGCCATGTGCATTTGCATTCCAAAAGCAAATTAACTTATATGCACATCTTCAGGGGGAGCCCTTGCAACTTATGAAGACAATTCCTTATCCTTTACAATTTCACAGACTATATTCCCCGTTGAAAACTTCAACTAGTTTGTCATCAATCACCAAAAAGGGGGAGATTGTAAGTGCATCTAGTGCCACCCCTAGTTGGTTTTGGAGTATTGACGACAAACCTAGTTGAGGGACTAATGTGTTTGTGAGAATTGCAGGATAACACAGGTAGAAGTCCCTCATTGATTCGGTTTTACTACCAGAGATGACCCCTAAAAATGTATGAAGACATTGAAGTCAAAGGTGGTATATGAAGATATTCACATTGAAGACTATGACAAAAGAAGACACGTTATGAAGCCTATGGAGCTCGAAGACTTAGATCTTTCGTAGTTCTTTTTCTCTTGTGTTGAGTCATAGGAACCACCGTACTGTTAAGTGGGGTCCAGGAGAACCAGTCAGAATGGCTGAAGTGATGCCTAAACCAAAAACCTATGTCTTCGAGTGAAGACAATGAGAGCGAATCTTGTCTAGAGCCGGACAAGTCAGCTTTGCTTGTAGCCCAAGTAAAGTTGCCATGAGAGTTTGAAATCTGACCGTTGAGACAAGTGTCAGTTCCTTAGTGACCCAGGGTCATTTCGGACAAATCAGGTCGGGTTGCCAAGTGGCTATAAATAGCCCACCCCCTACAACCATAAACGGTTGGCTGCTCAGATTGAGAGTACGGCTTTTGTTGTTTGAGAGCAACCCACCTCGAAGCCTTTGAGAGAGAGAATTCCTTGCGAGGATAAAGCCCTAACCACCCAGAGCCAGAGAACATTGGGCATCACTTAAGTCTTCTTGTCTGTGTGATCTGAAGACTTATTACACTTGAGGACTGTGCATCCCCAGATGGTTAGGCGTCGCGTTCAGAGCATCCAAGAGACATTGTGGATTGCCAGTGAACGGAGTCTGTGAAGGTTTGGGAGTCTACCTTGAAGACTTACCAGAGTGATTGGGCGAGGACTATGTGACCTTAGCTCAAGGAGAATACGGTGAGGACTTGGTGTCCTGAGCTGCGTGTTCAGGACTGGGTGTCCGGGACTGTGTGTCCTAAGGTTTAAATACCTAGCCGCTCCAACCAGACGTACAATTGTCGCAGCAACTGGAACTGGTCCAACACGTCATTGTCTTCAACGAGTCACTGGTTTCATCTTCACTTCCTTTTACTTACTGATCACTCATTGTGAAGTCATTGTGTGTCTGTTCTATCTTTTGTCTTCACAACGTGAGTGTATGATCTGTTTGGCTTCATAGTATCTTCCTACCTGATCCTTATTACACTACAGCTATTTTTCACTGTGCTTTCACTCTGTTGATACTTGACCATGGCTTTCCTAGTGTAATCTAACTTCCGCTGCATAGTAATAGGCATATCTTCACTGTTTGTCTTCGTAACTCCCACGTTTTGAAGACTTTCATAAAAATCGCCTATTCACCCCCCCTCTAGTCGATATAACGCACTTTCAGTCTCCTACTGGATTGATACCTTGGTTCTCAAAAACTGAGGGAAATACTTACGCTACTTTGCTGCATCACCCTTTCCTCTTTGAGGGAAAACCAACACATGCTCAAGAGGTAGCACAAGCACATCTATAGCAGCACCAAGAGTAGCTAATTATCCAAAGTATAAACCACTAAAACAAAAACTAATTGGACAAATGGTGGAGTCACATACCAAGCAACAATCTCCCGAAACAGTTTCAAAAATGGAGCTTCGAGCAAAGAGATCGAAATTGGCAGCAAAATGAGCAAGAACTCGGGAGAGAGAGGGAGAGTGATTTTTTTCTGGAGGTAGGTGACAATGTCGGCTAAAGAGGTAAGTGAGGGGGCCACGTGGGGACCACAACCCCCAGGGCAAGCCAGGGGGTGCTGGCGCGCCCAGGTGGGTTGTGCCCACCTGGTGCACCCCCTTTGGTTACTTTTGCACCAAAAATTCTTAAATATTCAGGAAAAAATCATATAAAATTTTCAGTGCATTCTTGGAACTTTTATTTTTGGGTCATTTTTTATCGCACGGGAAATTCAGAAAACAGACAAAACATGACATTTTATTTTATTTAACTACTAAAAACAAAAAACAAAAGGTAGGGACAGAAAGTAGTGCTTACTAACATCAACTTCATACCGTTCAAAAATGATTCATTAATAAGGTTGATCAAGTCTTATTAACAACCACTTTCGGTTAGCATGAAACCGAAGAACTTTCGTAAATCACTATGTTACCTCAATGGGGATATGCATTTCCCCAACAATAAGCATTTCATATTTCTTTTTGAAAGTAGGTAGAGGTATTTGAAAACTTCCAATAGTGATTGTCGGAGATTTTTCAATAACATTAATACCATTCACTTGGAATTGTTTCTTCGGAAAGTGCATCGTATGCTCATTACCATTAATATGAAAAGTGACCTTGCTTTTATTGCAATCAATAGCAGCCCCTGCAGTATTCAAGATGGGTCTACCAAGGATAATCGACATGTTGTCGTCCTCGGGCATCTCAAGTATAACAAAGTCAGTCAAAATAGTAACATTAGCAACAACAACGGGCACATCCTCACAGATACCGATAGGTATGGCAGTTGATTTGTCAGCCATTTTGTCGGTGTCAAAACCAGCGGATCTCGGGTAGGGGGTCCCGAACTGTGCGTCTAAGGCGGATGGTAACAGGAGGCAGGGGACACGATATTTACCCAGGTTCGGGCCCTCTTGATGGAGGTAATACCCTACGTCCTGCTTGATTGTTCTTGATGATATGAGTATTACAAGAGTTGATCTACCACGAGATCATAGAGGCTAAACCCTAGAAGCTAGCCTATGGTATGCTTGTATGTTGTCCTACGGACTAAACCCTCCGGTTTATATAGACACCGGAGGGGGCTAGGGTTACACAGAGTCGGTTACAAGGGAGGAGATCTACATATCCGTATTGCCAAGCTTGCCTTCTACGCCAAGGGAAGTCCCATCCGAACATGGGACGAAGTCTTCAATCTTGTATCTTCATAGTCCAACAGTCCGGCCAAAGGATATAGTCCGGCTGTCCGGAGACCCCCTAATCCAGGACTCCCTTAGTAGCCCCTGAACCAGGCTTCAATGACGATGAGTCCGGCGCGCAATTTTGTCTTCGGCATTGCAAGGCGGGTTCCTCCTCCGAATACTCCACAGAAGATTTTGAACACAAGGATAGTGTCCGGCTCTGCAAAACAAGTTCCACATACCACCGTAGAGAGAATAATATTTCCACAAATCCAATCTGCTGACACGTTTGACAACATGACATCATGTCATGGCTCGGTCATTATTCGAACCATTTTTCTCAACCAGCACCGCATATATCGCTGGGCGATTTTCTTGACACGTCTTGTCAAAGCAGAGATCGTGTCCCCCTTATTTCGGGATTCTCATCAATACGGACGTGGGTAACCCATTCATGCCCGTTGGTATGACTCCTCGATTTTAGGCAAGTCCAAAACGTCCACGAGGAGGACGCTTGATATTCACCCTCTTTATAAAGAGGCCAAGGCCTGTCCTTTTTTCCTCTCGTTCTCAATCGAGTCCTTCCCCCGCCCCGAGTTCCAACACCCAAGGCTCAGGTCAGGCGCTTCGGACCTTCAACCATGTCCGGATCCAACCTCCAAGGTCGGTGGATGCCTTCCTATGTCACAGAGGAGGACATCAACAAACTAAGTTAGGCCAGGTATCTGACCGCCGAAATCTCGCACAGGCTGCCTGTCCGAGGGTAGGTCATCCCCACTCCTGAACCCAACGAGAGTGTTGTGTTCATCTCTCACTTCCTTCGAGGGCTAGGCCTCGCTTTGGATCCCTTTGTTAGGGGGCTCATGTTCTATTATGGGCTGGATTTCCATGATCTGGCCCCGGATTCCCTCCTTCACATCTCGTCGTTCATTGTCGTATGTGAGGCCTTCCTCCGCATTTCCCCACACTTCGGCCTGTGGCTCAAGACCTTCAATGTGAAGCCGAAGATGATCGAGGGGCGGCACGCAGAGTGCGGAGGTGCCGTAATAAGCAAAAGCGCTGACGCTCCATGGCCAGAGTGTTCCTTCCCAGAGGTGTCCAGTTTGTGGCAGCGGGAGTGGTTTTATATCACAGCTCCCCGAAGTGCCAAGTGGGTAGCCGCCCCTGCCTTTCGCTCGGGCCCCCCACCACAACTGACCTCATGGATCAGCAAGGGGCTGAACTGGGGTCCAGTAAATGATGTGCCGATATTGCAGAGTCGCATCCGATATCTCCTTGAGAGAGATGTCAGCCTGGTCATGGTAATGCAAGTCATGCTAGTTCGTCGAGTCCATCCTTGCAAACGTTGACCCCTCCGTATGTGGGAATTCAACCTGCAAGGACCGCGAACTATTCAGCACTTCCTCGGCATGATGCTCGAAGAGATGTACAAATTGTTCTTCGGACCCCAAATAGAGTGTCCGGACAGCACCGAGGATGCGGGTCTAAGCTGTAATTGCCCTGATACCCAAGTAAGTAATCCCATGGCCGAACAAGCTGTCTTTTTATTTATCATGACATCATTCTGAAAAGTCGCTCTTTGACCAGGACTGGATAACAAAGCCGAAGATGATCAGGTGTTCACCCCCCCTTCCCAAAGGCTTGGCCAATCCAGTACTAGACAGAATGCTCGAGCCGGCGCCTTATCAGGTGCCCTCAAAGGAAGATAAAGGGGCAAATAAAGAGGCCGAAAGTGGGCCTCAGTCACTACTCATCCAAATCGGGGGAATTAGCGCCTCCGCGAAGGAGGATAACCAGGGAGAAGAATCTGACATTCCCTCTCCCCGAGGAAGGAAGAGGACCACCTCTGAAGATCCGGAAACAAAGGTTTCCAAACGGGGGAAGAAATCTTCGCGAGAGGGTCCTGCCTCGGAGGGTACTCTTGCCGCACAATGTCCGCAAGGGGATCAGCCCTCTACCGAGCTGTAAGTAATCAAAAAGTAGTTAATAGTGAAAATATCCTACCTTACTTCTGAAGACAATAACCGAAGCTTATATCTTGTAGTTCGGATTGTAGCCCTTCTCGATAGAGTTCGTCTTCGGGGGATCTTCTTCCGGAGATGATGGAGAGCGAAACACCTCCCCCTGCCACCCCGCCTCATGAGGCGGGCGACCCTGAAGTGTCGTCGTGGATGGTTTCTCCTGCTCCGCCAAGGCCAGAGGGTAATCCTTTGGCCACCCGGAGTCCTTAGTATTCGGCTCCTAAAGAGAGCAACAGAAAGAGTCTGAAACCATACAGTGTGCGGTCGGGCGCACTGAAGGATCTTCTGGAGCAAGCGGGCATCTCAGAAGTGCATCGTATGCTAATGGGTACGGTAATTGAAAGGATTTCATCCGCCAAAAGCAGGTTGCATGAAGCTTTTATGAGTCTGCTGAAAGGCTTTGAGGTACGTGAAATAGGGTATGTTTTTGATAGTACCGCACACGTTAGGTGTGCACTATGCAGATAGTAGCCCCTAAGACTCTGGTTGCCGTCAAAAACGGCGGCAAATAGAGGATCATAGTCCCAGGTGTCGGTATCAAAACCGGCGGATCTCGGGTAGGGGGTCTCGAACTGTGCGTCTAGGCCGGATGGTAACAGGAGGCAAGGGACACGAAGTTTTACCTAGGTTCGGGCCCTCTTGATGGAGGTAAAACCCTACATCCTGCTTGATTAATATTAATGATATGGGTAATACAAGAGTAGATCTACCACGAGATCAGAGAGGCTAAACCCTATTAGCTCGCCTATGGTATGATTATTGTTCTGTATGTTGTCCTACGGACTAAAACCCTCCGGTTTATATAGACATCGGAGAGGGTTAGGGTTACATAGAGTCGGTTACAATGGTAGGAGATCTGCATATCCGTATCGCCAAGCTTGCCTTCCACGCCAAGGAAAGTCCCTTCCGGACACGGGACGAAGTCTTCAATCTTGTATCTTCATAGTCCAGGAGTCCAGCTGAAGGTATAGTCCGGCCATCCGGACACCCCCTAATCCAGGACTCCCTCAGTAGCCCCCGAACCAGGCTTCAATGACGATGAGTCCGGCGCGCAGATTGTCTTCGGCATTGCAAGGCGGGTTCTCCTCCAAATTCCATGTACCTGTTGAATAAAGTCCGGTTTCTTGTAGATGTTGTGCTCCTTGGCTTCTACGCCCAATAATGGTCGTCTCCCACGTGTCAAACGAATATGAAAAGTCTGAGTGTTTTTACATCCACACCCCTAGCCGCGTAAATGAGCCGCCATTTAAGGGGACGAGGATTTAGATCCAGACCACACCTTCTCCCCTTCGCGAGTGTTCATCAGAGCGCATCCGACAAAGGTCCATTCCACCATGGCCAGCCGTCGCAACTCCTCCTTTCGCCCTTCCAGCCCTCAGCCTGGATATTGGGAGAGATGCTCCATCCCGCATAGCGAGCTAGTGACGCTCTAGACCAAGGGATTTCTCCCCCCGGCCTATATGGTCCCGTTTCGAGCCGGTCTTGCCATCTATAATGGCGGAGAGCAAGCGGAGAATGCACCTAATCCCTCCAAAGGAGAGCGGGTATGCCTTGTCACTTATTTAATAAGAGGGCTCGGATTTCCAATCCATCCCTTTCTCCGGGGGCTCCTGGAGTTCTATGGCCTCCAGCTACACAATCTTACGCCTGCCTCCGTATTGCATATCGCGGGCTTCGTAGCCCTCTGCGAGCTGTTTTTGGGTGTTGAGGCTCATTTCGAGTTGTGGAAAGAGCTATTTTGCCTTGTGCCCCGTTCTCAGAAGGGGTCAATATATCAAGTGGGCGGAGCCGAAGTGTGGCGCATCACCGGGACCGGATATCTATCCGGAACCCCAAAGAAGGCGTCCGAGGACTGGCCTTCGGAATGGTTTTACATATAGGATATCCCGCTGCCGGATCCTGTCCGGATCGGCCTCCCTGAGTTCGACAGTGCTCCACTAAAGAAGTGCCTAAGTTGGCGTCCATGAAGCCCTCAGAGGGAAAGTGACAAGGACGTTTTTTACCTGATGGGCCGGATAAGATTGTTAGCTCATTCCGGACTGACCATGATCGGGGTCATGGCCGCATGCATCATGTGAGGGGTGCAGCCGCTACAGTATAGAGGCCACCCCATGTGGGACTTCAACGGGGAGGACGACGCCACCCGCTACGGCCGTAAGGGGCCGGATTCGGCTGCGGCTCTAACAAAGACCTTGTCCGCTTTGTACAAGGGAGAAGAGGAGGAATTTCTCCGTGTCGACCCACAGGGTGGATTTTCTATGTACTATCCCCCAAGCTGGGTAAGTGGTTTCATTGACTGGCCCATCCGTTTTATATTCCCATTGTTAAATATTCAGTCTAACGACTTTAATGCAGGAACTGCGCCAGGCTGTTAAAGAAATAAACAGCCCTCCTCCACAACCCGAGGACCCAGGACGGTCCCTCAACCCGGCCTCTCAAGAGGATCCGGACATATCTGTGGAGCTGATTGATGGAGTGTTCCAATAATTGAGCAAGGACAATGCCTTGGTGGCCATTACGGACGATTACCCAGGGCTAATCCCGGCCTCCCAGGTAACTGAGATCGAAGTCCCAGTACCCCGAATAGGGGTCCGCCCTCTCGTGTTTTCAGTTTCCTGATTACAACCGAGCTTTGCATGGGAGGTTTTTGAGACGGGAGGCCGAACCTGCGACGACAAGCCAACGAGGGGCCGCAGGGCCCCGTGGGCAGAAAAGAGGTGCGGTCCGGACCAAGGCGTCAGCGCAAAGGTATGGCGCGCCCCCTTATCCCAGGTGTTATACCTTCAAGGCATATTAACACTCGTGCTCTCTACAGGACAAAGAGACCTCGCCGGATTATATCCGGAGAGGCTGCCAATCGCGCCTCCACCAGCCAGGCTCCAAAGCCTGGTCCGGAGGCGGAGGCGAACACAAGGCGTGCATCGGACGCTCCTTCCATGGAGGATGTGGACAAGTTGTCTGCCACCAACTTTGAGGTGGAGAGTGCCATGAACCACAGGCGTCACCGGACAATTCTTCGCGATGCTTGTTTCTCCCAAGAGGCATTAGATGCCTTCAATTCGGGAGATGCGTACCTCCATGCCGCTCAAAATGGTCTAGCCAGAGCCATGGAGCAATATGTAAAAGACATATGGGTAAGAAATTTTTGGTAATTATATATAGATACCAGTAGCCCCCAAGACTTGAAATAGTTAGAATAACTGATTTAAGGATCATTTGTTATGCAGGTTCTTACAGAAAAGAATTCCCTACTGTCCCAGGAGTTGGAAGAGTGCAAAGCCCAACTTGAGGCCGCACTAGCCGCGGCAGGGGAGCCCAAGGAGACCCCCTCTGGTAATATACACTTCGAAAGATAAGTATTTTGTGAAGCATGGCATGGGTGCGAATCTGACAAATGAAATTGTAGATGGCGCCGGATTGAATCCGGAAAGGCAACACCTCCTACGCCAGCTGAAGGCTGGTGAGAAGGTGCTGACAAAGGTAGGCGGGAGAAGAACGATCTCCAAGATGCCAACACCAAGCTGGGCGTCGACCTAAAAGATGTTCGTGCCCAGCTGTCAGACTCCGTTAAGGAGAATCAGCGGCTTCGGCGCGACATATTTAGTAAGTGCTTGAACGAACCTTTGAAAAAAGGTTCGGCGGGGAAGTCGACTAACAGAGTAATGTCTGTAGGTGTGCTAACAGGTCGTCCTGCAGAGGAGATGCCCGGTTCTACGGGTGACCTTCTTCCCGAGCTCTCGCAACTGCTCGAGCGAGTTCGGCAGGCGATGCAAGGCGTCACCCAGGCCTTGTGGCCATCCATCTCCATGCCCGAGGGTCTTGGAGAGCTTGCGGAGAAGCTAAAGGGAGCACGGCGGCGCTTCCGATTGTGGAAGATATTAGCCTATCGTCAAGGCGCCAGGTAGGCCTGGGACATGGTGAAGACGCGGTACACAAAGGCTGACCCCAACCACATGGCCGAGGTTGGTCCTGTGGGGCCCGATGGGAAGGAGATCCCTATAAGCTTAGTGTATGGCCAAGTAGAATTGGCCGCAAAGTATTCCCAGCAGGACTGTAAATTAGACAGCCTGTTGGATGGTATTGAAGAGGAATACAATCAGTCGGAATGGCTATGTAATTTAATTGACATTTATAATGCCTTCTAGCCGGATTGCAGATCGTTTGTCATGGCCGACCTTTTCGCTTCAGCCTCGGGACCTGACGGTCCGAAGTGTGTCCGAATTCCCATGCGGTTATATAAGAACCGGGGAATGCATGGAGACCAAGCGTAGGGGTCATTAGTGCGTGAACAGACAAGTGCCCGACTAGTTATGTTATATTACATGGTTAGTAAGAAACATCTTCCAGGGAGAATAGTTCCGTTAGGGGTTCCTTTCCCTGGGAGGCATGCCCTAAAGTGCATGCCCATTCTGCAAAAAAGACACGGGAAAAAGCATCTGGGGGCGCATAAATAAATAAGTGAAAAGATCATCTTTTAGGTCACCGACCGAATATTCCCTTAAGAACGCTAGCTTTCGGCTTCACCCAGTCTGAGGTACACATCCGGCTGATCCGGCAGTAACAATCGCAGAGGTGCTCCCTTTACCGCCTAGCCGAATAATCGGGAACGTAGGGGTAAGCACAGGAGCCAGGCAACCCAGCTAGGCCAAAACTTAAGTCATATCGATGCATATAATGGTGAAATAAAAGGTACATGCGGAAGTGTAACACATGTGTTGGGCATGAAGCCCGTATAAATAAGCTTCTGTTAAAATAAGCCCCCAGGTTTAATGAGTGCGAATAACACGTCATTTGATGAGCCTTTAAAGGCTATAAGAGAAAGAAAGGGGAGAAGGAGAGAAATGTAAGACAGACAGTATACAAAAAATGGACAGAGAAAGGAGACGAACACAGAGTCCAGTGCTAGGCATAGAATCTTTGGAGACGGGCTGCGTTCCACGGGTTCGGCTCGAGTCGGATATCCGATGCATCTCGCAGGCGGTACGCTCCACCAGTCAGGACTTGGTCAATTATGAAGGGACCTTCCCACTTGGGCTTGAGTTGGTCCTTTTTCTTGTCCAACAGGCGTAGAACTAATTCGCCAATGTTGTAATTTTTGGCCCGTACTTCTCTGCTTTGGTATCTTTGAGCCTGCTATTGATAGAATGCGGAACGGGCTTTTGCCACGTCACGCTCCTCCTCCAATGCATCCAAACTGTCCTGCCGATCGAGCTCAGCTTCTCTTTCTTCGTACATGCGCACTCGATGTGAGTCATGAATTATGTCGCAAGGCAAAACTGCCTCTACGCCGTACACCATAAAGAATGGTGTGTATCCGGTGGTGCGATTCGGCGTGGTCCGCAGCCCCCAGAGTACGGAGTCGAGCTCCTCTACCAGTGCGTGTTAGATTCCTTGAGGGACCGCACTAATCTGGGTTTGATGCCGCTCATGATAAGACCATTTGCACGTTTGACCTGGTCGTTAGTTTGTGGGTGATAGACGGAAGCATAATTGAGCTTGAAGCCCATGTTTTTGCACCGAAGTTTTACCTCGTCGGCCGTAAAGTTCGTGCCGTTATCAGTGATGATGCTGCGGGGGACGCCGTAACGATGTACAACCCCGGATATAAAGTCTATCACCGGTCCGGATTCGGCCATCTTAACAGGCTTGGCTTCTATCCATTTGGTGAACTTATCCACCATGACCAGTAAGTATTTTTGCTTGTGGGTTCCGCCTTTAAGGGGTCCAACCATGTCAAGCCCCCAGACCGCGAAGGGCCAAGTGATGGGGATAGTTTGGAGGGCGGTGGGTGGCATATGGCTTTGGTTTGCAAAGAGCTGGCAACCGACGCATCGTTGGACTAAGTCCTGGGCGTCTGCCCGGGGCGTCGGCCAATAAAAGCCTGTACGGAAGGCCTTGCTTACAAGGGACCGAGCTGCGGCGTGATGACTGCCAAGTCCAGCATGAATTTCAGCCAGGAGGTTCTGCCCTTCCTCTTCGGAGATGCACCTTTGAAGGACTCCGGTAGTGCTTTTCTTATAAAGCTCTCCCTCGTGGACTTTGTAGGCTTTGGATCGCCGCACTATGCAGCGTGCCTCATTTTGGTCCTCAGGGAGTTCCTGCCTAGTAAGGTAGGCGAGGAATGGTTCTGTCCACGGGGAGATGACGGCCATTATTACGTGGGCTGAAGGTGTTATTTCATTGGCAGAGCCTCCGATTGTGTCAGAATGTTCGGTGTCGGGCAGTGCGGTTGGGTCTAGGCTGTTATTGTTCGGCTCCCCTTCCCATACTACAGATGGCTTGAACAGCCTTTCCAAGAAGATGTTGGGGGGGGGGGGACTACATCGCGTTTTGCGCCGATGCGTGCCAGGACATCTGTCGCCTGATTATTTTCCCGGGCTATATGGTGAAATTCAAGCCCTTCGAGCTTAGCTAACATTTTTAGGACGGCGTTGCGGTAAGCTGCCATTTTTGGATCCTTGGCATCGAAGTCTCCATTTATTTGGGATATTGCTAGGTTCGAGTCCCCGCGCACCTCTAGGCGTTGAATGCCCATGGATACTGCCATCCGGAGACCATGTAAAAGGGCCTCATATTCAGCTGTGTACATAATCTGGAGTACGCATTGAACTGTGTCTCCTGTGGGGAACGTCAAAATGACACCAGCCCCTAGTCCGGCCAACATCTTGGAGTCGTCGAAATGCATGATCCAATTTGAATATGTGCCGTACTCTTTAGGGAGTTCGGCCTCCGTCCATTCTGCGACGAAGTCGGCCAAAACTTGCGACTTGATGGCTCGCCGTGGCTTATAAGTTATGTCGAACGGGAGGAGCTCAATGGCCCATTTTGCAATCCGGCCCGTTGCGTCACAGTTGTTTATAATATCGTTAAGTGGTACTTCCGAGGCTACTGTTATTGAACACTCTTGAAAGTAGTGTCGTAGCTTCCGGGATGCCATGAATACTGCGTACGCAATCTTTTGATAATGCGGGTACCATGATTTGCACAGAGTGAGGACAGTGGACACATAATAGACCGGCTTTTGGAGGGGGAATTTGTGTCCGTCCGTTTCTCGTTCGACGACGAGCACTGCGCTTACAACCTGATGTGTTGCTGCAATGTACAATAGCATTGGTTCGCCAATGTTTGGCATGGCCAGGACTGGGTTTGTTGCCAATATGGCTTTTATTCTGTCGAGTCCGGCCGTGGCTGCATCCGTCCATTCGAAGTGTTCGGTGCGTTGAAGGAGGCGGTAAAGGGGTAGGGCCTTTTCTCCCAAGCGGGAGATAAAGCGGCTTAGAGCCGCTACACATCCGGTTAACTTTTGTATTTGTTTGAGGTCCTTTGGGATATCCAATTGTGACAGAGCTCGGATCTTGGCTGGATTTGCTTCAATTCCTCTACCGGATACAATGAAGCCCAAGAGCTTTTCGGCTGGAACGCTGAAAACGCATTTTTCCGGGTTGAGCTTGATGTCGTATGTTCGGAGGTTATCAAATGTGAGCCTCAAGTCGTCTACTAGAGATTCGACATGTCTTGTGTTGACGACCACATCATCTACATATGCCTCCACTGTTTTGCCGATCTAGTTTGCCAGACATGTCTGAATCATGCGCTGATATGTTGTGCCGGCGTTTTTGAGGCAGAATGGGCCGTATGGTGTGATAAATGTCGTTGCGGCTTGGTCTGATTCTGCCATCTTGATTTGATGGTAGCCGGAATATGCGCCGAGGAAACACAATGAATCGTGTCCTGCAGTAGCGTCGATAATTTGATCGATGCGGGGGAGGGGGGAGGGATCCTTTGGGCAAGCCTTGTTAAGGTCATTAAAATCAACGCACAGGCGCCAGGATTTGTCCTTCTTTGGTACCATCACCAGGTTTGCTAGCCAGTCCGGATGTTTTATATCTCTGATGAATCCGGCCTCCAATAGCTTTGCTAGCTCCTCTCCCATGGCTTGTCTCTTAGGTTCGGAAAAACGCCGAAGAGCTTGTTTGACAGGTTTGAATCCTTTTAGGATATTTAAGCTGTGCTCGGCCAGCCTGCGTGGGATTCCTGGCATGTCTGAAGGGTGCCAGGCGAAAATGTCCCAGTTCTCTCGTAGGAACTCTCACAATGCGGCGTCTACATCAGGGTTTAACTGTGCCCCGATGGAAGCTTTTTTGTTGGGGTCCGTTGGATGGACCTGGAATTTGACTATTTCGTCCGCCGGTTTAAAGGAGGTGGACTTGGATCTTTTGTCGAGTACTACATCGTCCCTATTCACTGTGGAGTGCAGCGCAGTCAGTTCCTCAGCCGCTAGGGCTTCGAATAGTGCCTCGAGGGCCAGTGCGGCTGTCTTGTTTTCCTCGCGGAGTGCTATGTCCGGATCACTAGCGAGAGTGATGATCCTGTTAGGCCCGGGCATCTTGAGCTTCATGTACCCGTAATGGGGTATTGCTTGGAAGATTGTAAACGCTTCCCGCCCTAGCAGAGCGTGATAACCGCTGCTGAATGGAGCCACATGGAACGTGACCTCTTCAGACCTGTAATTATCCGGCATGCCGAACACCACATCTAGTGTGATTTTTCCTGTACAGCACGCTTCCCAACTGGGGATTATTCCTCTAAAGGTTGTGCTGCTTCGCTTAATGCGGTTCCAGTCTATTTCCATTTTTTGAAAGGTTTCCTCGTAAATGAGGTTCAATCCGCTGCCGCCGTCCATGAGTACCTTGGTAAGATGAAAGTCGTCCACTATTGGACTGAGGACCAATGCGGCTGGTGCTCGGGCTATTCGGAATTTAGGTTCATCACTGGCGTTAAAGGTAATAGCCGTGTCACTCCATGGGTTTATTGTTGCTACTTGGTAGACTTCGGCAAGGCTGCGGAGTGTCCTTTTTCGCATATTATTTGATGCAAAAGTCTCGAAGACTGTTAATACCGTATTGATGTCTCTGGGGTGGCTTTCTGTGGCCTCCGGAATTAGGAGATCTTCGCCAATTTTGGCCACCTGCCGGAGTATCCAACATGCTCTAAGGCTGTGAGTTGGTGTGGCATCCTCTGTACTATGAATTTTACAGGGTCCATTGAGCCATCCTTCCAGTACGGTTCCATGCCCTGTAGAGGGTTTTTGCTTTTTGGTGTTTGACCCGGGTGTCTGGCGATGATGCACCCTTTTATTTCGGACTGGGTTTGTATTCAAGGCCGGATCGTCCCAAAATTTTATTTCGGTTTTCCAGGCGCTTTCCATCGCACAGTACTTTCATACAATGGACGCCAAGTCAGTGAAGCGTGTAATATCACGGCGATTTATGGCGTTGAGGATTCCCTTGTCCGTGCAATTATTGCAGAAGATTGAGATTGCGTCTTCCTCGCGGTAGTCCCTTATCATGTTCCTAACCAGGAGGAATCTGGCCCAGTAATGATGTACTGTTTCTTCGGGCTCTTGCCTGATTTGGGATAGATCTCTTATGTTCGGGTGGGTGGGTGGAATTAAATCCGAAGCCTCACCCAATCTGAGGCTCAGAGGCCGAGGAATTTCCGAACTCGAAAATTTGGATTCCTGGATGTTGTCCGATGAATCCAGCCCGTCGCCTGACTCTAAGTTCAGGTCTTGAGTGATATCCTCCCCTCCGCGGGTATCCGGCTCGAAGGGATCGGGAATCCGGACGTAGCTAGTCCTTAAGATTGATGAAGGGTCGCCGCACTGTCCCTCTACCACGGCAATGTGATGGGTGACTTGGGGAGAGTTAATCTCTCTCATGTCGGGTTTAGGCCCAATCTGGTCGTAATCCGTAGCGACTCCCAGGGCGGTGATGCGATCCAAGAGCTTGTTTATGGAGGAGAGCTCCATTGGATCTAACTGCTCGGCGAGTTCCGAGCTGACATGAAGATTGTTTTCGATGGCTCGAGAGGTCATCGTCGGCGCAGAAGCCGAACAGGCGATCATAAGAAAACCACCTAGCCGGAGGGTTTGGTAGACAGTCAAAGATCCCTTAGCAACGGTGCCGTCTTTAAAGACGGGGCGAGGCATCCTTCCTGATGGCGACGACACAGAGGAACTCTCAATGAAAGCACCAATGTCGGTGTCAAAACCGGCAGATCTCGGGTAGGGGGTCCCGAACTGTGCGTCTAGGCCGGATGGTAACATGAGGCAAGGGACACGAAGTTTTACCCAAGTTCGGGCCCTCTTGATGGAGGTAAAACCCTACGTCCTGCTTGATTAATATTGATGATATGGGTAATACAAGAGTAGATCTACCACGAGATCGGAGAGGCTAAACCCTAGAAGCTAGCCGATGGTATGATTGTTGTTCTATATGTTGTCCTACGGACTAAAACCCTCCGGTTTATATAGACAGCGGAGAGAGTTAGGGTTACATAGAGTCGGTTACAATGGTAGGAGATCTGCATATTCGTATCGCCAAGCTTGCCTTCCATGCCAAGGAAAGTCCCTTCCGGACACGGGACGAAGTCTTCAATCTTGTATCTTCATAGTCCAGGAGTCTGGCTGAAGGTATAGTCCGGCCATCCGGACACCCCCTAATCCAGGACTTCCTCACCAGGTAATAACCAGACCGCCTTTATGTGCAGGTGGCTGAAGGTCCGGTGGCTAGACGGACTGGTGAGTTTGCCGAGCTAAAGCGGCAACTTGATGCGGCAGATGTCGACATCGTGCTTGTCAACAAGCGGCTTGATGAGGCACAGGGTAAGTGATTTCTCCGGTGATCAAAACATAGTAAGAGGAGCATGATGCCGGTATCTTCAATATGTTGTGACTGCAGATGGATCTGCCACCATGGAGACCCTTCGGGCGGAGCTTGCCCGAGCCAAGGAACAAGCAAGGAATAGCGATGCGGCTGCTCTAAAGGCAGTCGAAGAGCTGAGGGACAAACAGGCTGCGCATTGCCAGAGCAAGGAAAGAATAGCCAAGATGGCCGTTGAGTTGAAAGATGCCGCTGACCGTTACCAGCTTCTTGAAAAAGAAAGCCAAGCGAAAGCGACGGACCTGGAGAAGGCCATGGTGGCAGCCAAGGAAGCCCGTTCCAAAATCAGATCGACGAAGGAGGAGCAGCATCAAACTGCGGATATCGTAGCTGGGAATCCCTTCTTGTTGCGGACTAAATTTAGAGATCCGAAGTGTGCTCCTCTTAATCAACTATGGAGTTCTGCAGACGCCTACGTGGATTTGGCAGCAAGTGTCGCTGATGCGGCCGAATACTTCAAGGATCAAAAAGATCGTGAAGTGGAAAACCTGTTCTGGTCATAGTTCCATGCTCCAGTGTGTCCGCTGCTATTGAAAGAGCGAATGGCCGAGTGGGCCTAGCTCCATAGGTTGTCCAGACTTGCCATGAGGTCTGTTGTGGATCATCTGTGGCCGGGAGGGCCAAGGCCGGATAGTTACTTTAGTTTAGTGCAACAATTCCTTGGTGTTGTGCCGCACATCGACGCTATGAAGAGGTCGGCGTGCATAGAGGGTGTGCGGATGGCACTTGCCCATGTCAATACATACTAGGCAGAGATGGAGGCCACCACTATTGCGACACAAGGTTCGGCCGTGGGCCGAGCGGCTGCCGAGCACTACTTTGAAGAAGTCCTTGAAGGCGCTCGTTCCATAGAGGCTCAGTGCTCGAAGAATATTATGTTCTAGTGACATGTACTCCATTGTAGAAACATTGTTTTATTGAATTATAAAGGCTGTGTTTATACTTTTGCCTGAAAGTATTATGATGCCTCTTGTGCGGTCGTTTATGTATATATGTATATAACCTGAAAGTTTGCAGTCGTCGGCCTCCGCCCCCACGCATATAATGCGGGGGTGTTCGCAAAAAACGCGTATTCACACTTGATCCAACATCTTGGTCCATGAAGGAGGTGGTAGCGCAACGAACGAGGCAATTAGACTATATTGCTTTAACACTTTCACTTAGCCATAGGAGTTTGATGGTGGGGCTACTATATAGCCCCTGGTACTTCTGCGCTCCTCCGAATATGGGGCGCGTACGTATATGACCGGGAAACGGCCCTTCGTTAATGCGGAGGAATCCCAAAGATTCCGCTAAGTCATCGAGTGGTTGACCAGTCTCGCGCTTTATCATGACAGTCAGTTTTCGGCTTTCTCTACCGAGGTGCTCATCCGGATGAACCAGGGCACAATTGCAGTAGTTCTTCCAGTGCTACCTTAGCTGATATAGCGGAACGTAAGGTACCAAAACATGGGAGGTGGGCAAACCCAACATTTGACCAAAGACATGATTCGGAGTTGATGCATATAAGGCCAAACTCGCGACGTCGAACACTCCCTAAGGCATTCGGTCTTTATAACATATGCCAGGCTGAACAATGCCCTTAATAATAAACCCCGAGTGTTCAGGTATGTGCAATATCCTGACGTGGCCACATGCCAATAACGTCAGCATCCTTCTCGGTTGTATTGAGTATCCGGAGGATGTGAACAACAAGAGACAGTAAAAAGGATTTACGCAGGGTCTTAATCTGAAAAGAAACCTT
Source organism: Triticum aestivum (assembly GCF_018294505.1). Classification (NCBI taxonomy): domain Eukaryota; kingdom Viridiplantae; phylum Streptophyta; class Magnoliopsida; order Poales; family Poaceae; genus Triticum; species Triticum aestivum. The sequence continues at coordinate 575,742,878 of NC_057803.1, read as the reverse complement.
TGAGCGGGTCCATGTTACACGTCTGCGCCTGTATCTCCGTTGTGCCGTGTCCTCGACGGGTGTAGCACGATTGTCATCTGTAAAAGAGAAGAACTTAGGTGAAAGTTTTCATGCCAGAAAATTGGTTATTATCAATAAACAATTAAAATTCAAGATAAGTCAAGTTGAGCCGGATTAGCCCTGATTACACGCGGGAAGCCCCTGGTACCGTCTATGAGGGTATGACCATAAACCAATCTCATGTATATGTAGTGGTGCACCGGACTCGTCTAACCGTGTCCGTGGTCTTGACGACCAGTCATTTTTTCTGGTTGGTGAGGCCGTCTAGTGCTCGGCTATTAAAGCCGCCACACATTCTTCCGCGCGTAGAGAACGCTCAGTATTTCCACTAACTGTGATGGTGCCACGTGGACCGGGCATCTTAAGCTTGAGAGAAGCGTAATGCGGTATTGCATTAAAATGAGCGAAAGTTGTTCTTCCGAGTAGTGCTTGATAGCCACTTCGGAATGGAGCGATGTAGAAAGTTAACTTTTCGCTTCGGAAGTTGTTGGGAGAACCGAATACACCTCTAGTAATAGAGAGCCCGTACAACAGGCCTCTGGGCCTGGCATTACTCTCTTGAAGGTAGTATTACTGTGGCTTATTTTTGTTGGGTCTATCCCCATTTTGCGGACTGTGTCCTGATATATCAGATTTAGACCACTGCTGCCGTCCATGAGGACTCGTGTGAGATGGTATCCGTTTATTATTGGGTCTAACACCAAGGCAGCCAATCCTTCATGCCGGATGCTTGTCGCGTGATCCCCGTGATCAAAAGTGATCGGGCAGGCCAACCAGCGATTGGACCTAGGGGTGACGGGCTCTATGGCGCGTGTGTCTCGGAGTGCATGTTTGCTTCTCCTCTTCGTCACATGGATCATGTTTACTGTTTTAACCTCTGGTGGGAATTTTTTTTGTCCTCCAGTGCTTTGCTGGTGAGGTTCGTCCTCGTCTTCGCTTGGTGTCTCCCCCCCTTGTGTTCGGCGTTTAGCTTACCGGCCTGCTTGAAGACCCAGCATTCTCTGTGGGTGTGATTTGCAGGTTTATCAAGGGTGCCATGAATCTGACATAGTTTGTCAAGAATCCTGTTTAGGCCAGACGGTCAATCTCTGTTGCCTTTGAAAGGCTTTTTTCGCTGACCTGGTCGAGAGCCCCTGAATCCGGCGTTTACCGCCGTATTACCTGGCTATCTTCTTTATTTCGACGCTTGTTTTTATTGCGTCATGGTTTTCCATTGCCATCCCTGACTACGGATGTGCTTGGGTTGCTGGTGCTACTGCGGGCTAACCAGCTATCTTCGCCCGCGCAAAAGAGGGTCATGAGGCTTGTCAGGGCTGCCATTATTCTCGGTTTTTCTTGGTCGAGGTGTCTGGCGAGCCATTCGTCTCGGACGCTGTGTTTGAAAGCTGCTAAGGCTTCGGCGTCCGGACAGTCGACGATTTGGTTCTTCTTAGTGAGGAACCTTTTCCAAAGCTTTCGGACTGACTCTCTGGGCTGTTGAATTATATGACTTAAATCGTCTGCATCCGGAGGTCAGACATAGGTCCCTTGAAAATTAGCCCGAAAAGCGTCCTCGAGCTCCTCCCAACTTCCAATTGAGTTTTCGGGGAGGCTTTTCAGCCAGTGCCGAGCTGGTCCTTTAAGCTTGAGGGGCAAGTATTTGATGGCATGGAGATCATCTCCGCGAGCCATATGGATATGGAGGATAAAGTCCTCAATCCAGACCCCAGGGTCTGTGGTCCCGTCGTACGCCTCTATGTTCACTGGTTTGAATCCTTCTGGGAATTCGTGGTCCAGCACCTCATCGGTGAAACATAAGGGGTGGGCGGCACCCCTGTATTTGGATGTACCATGGCGTTCGGACGGTTGTAGTATTCTGTTTTGATTTTGTGCCGGAGCACGCTTCCTAGATCCATAGATGGATCTGGTCGTACCGGATTTTTGGCGCAAGTCCTCACGTAGATCGTGTGTTGACTTATGTGCGACCTTGTTAGCCGCTCTATCGCGGTCACAAGGTGGTTGATCCGGCCTGTTGGCCGTTTGATTTTTCGGCTGTGTGGGCTCTAAGGCCTCATCATAGAATTCAGGTAATAGCTTGCACTTTGGATAGCTCTTTGTGTGGTAACTTCCACCATATTTTTCTTCGTTGTCGAGCACTTTGTTCCACCTGCTGTTGAGCATATTATGTGCGGCCTTAAGCCTTTGCTTCTGCTTCTTCAGACTCCTTGTTGTGGCAATAAGCCTTCTGCGGAGGTTCTCTTGCTCCAAGTGCGTTTTCGGGATGATGTATGCATCTTCATCCGGACTGTTTTCCTTGCCAGAGGGGGGTTGATGAGGTTTATCCTCGGCGTCGCCGTGTTCGGACGTCGGATCCGTACTATGTTCGCCATTTGCAGCTTCATCGTGCTCTGCCGCCGGGGCAATGTGGTCGTTGTTTCCTCTGGAGTCGACTGGAGTGTTATTTTCTCTTGCGCTGTTATCGCTGTTTTTGCTATGGCGGGACTTAGAGCAGCGCCGCTGACGTTGGCGCTTGGTTTGCTTCTTGGAGGGGCCATCCTCCGCTGTCTCTTCGCCATTGCCTTCTTTGGGTGTATCCACCATGTATATGTCATGTGATGAAGTGGCTGTCCGGCGCCCTGTGGGCACTGGTTTCTGTTCTTCTCCTGCATCTTCGTCCATGCCGTTGATGTCTTCGGAGTCGAAATCGAGCATGTCAGTTAAATCATCGACAGAGGCTACTAAGTGGGTGGTGGGTGGGCAGCGAATTTCTTCGTTGTCCGCATCCCACTCTAGCCGGACATAGTTCGGCCAAGGTTCCCCTGACAAGGAGAGACTTTAATGAATTTGGCACATCGCCGAAAGGCGAGTGCTGAAAGATATCCACGGAGGTGAACTCCATGATCGGCGCCCAATCTGATTCGATAGGCACGGATGCAGGCGGCTCGAAATCCGTGGCCGGAGATGAATCCAGTGGTTCGGCAACACGGCTCTCGTAAGGGGTAAAGTCAGTATCCGGCTCCATCGCCACTGAGAATGCGGCCTCCATGGCGGGGTCTATCCCTCCGTTCTCAGATGGCGCGATTTGCTCCGGATTGACGGCCGGAGTAGTTGCAGATGCAATCTCCCAAATATTGCCTGACGGCAGAGTTACGTCATGCTCGTCGTGACTATGTGGTGCACCTGACATGGGCTCGAATCCATCGAAGATCAAGTCTCCGCGGATGTCGGCAGTGTAGTTTAAGTTTCCGTACCTGACCTGATGGCCAGGGGCGTAGCTCTCAATCTGCTCCAGATGGCCAAGCGAATTGGCCCGCAGTGCGAAGCCGCCGAATACGAGGATCTGTCCGGGGAGGAAAACCTCACCCTGGACCGCATCATTACCGATGATCGAAGGAGCCATCAAGCCTTATGGTGACGGCATAGTGGAACTCTCAATGAAAGCACCAATATCGGTGTCAAAACCGGCGGATCTCGGGTAGGGGGTCCCGAACTGTGCGTCTAAGGCAGATGGTAACATGAGACAAGGGACACGATGTTTACCCAGGTTCGGGCCCTCTTGAAGGAGGTAATACCCTACGTCCTGCTTGATTATTCTTGATGATATGAGTGTTACAAGATTTGATCTACCACGAGATCGTGGAGGCTAAACCCTAGAAGCTAGCCTATGGTATGATTGTCTGTTGTCCTATGGACTAAACCCTCCGGTTTATATAGACACCGGAGGGGGCTAGGGTTACACAGAGTCGGTTACAAGGGAGGAGACCTACACATCCGTATTGCCTAGCTTGCCTTCCACGCCAAGGAGAGTCCCGTTCGGACACGGGACGAAGTCTTCAATCTTGTATCTTCATAGTCCAACAGTCCGGCCAAAGGATATAGCCCGGCTGTTTGGAGACCCCCTAATCCAGGATTCCCTCACTTAGCTTTGGGTTCAATCTTGTGGTGTCCTTTCCCAGTGACAGTAGTGGCAGCAAGGCATGTAATGTCTTGTTGCCACCGAGGATAAAAAGATGGGGTTTATATCATATTGCTTGAGTTTATCCCTCTACATTATGTCATCTTGCCTAATGCGTTACTCTGTTCTTATGAACTTAATACTCTAGATGCATGCTGGATAGCGGTCGAGGTGTGGAGTGATAGTAGTAGATGCAGAATCGTTTCGGTCTACTTGTCGCGGACGTGATGCCTATATACATGATCATGCCTAGCTATTCTCATAATTATGCACTTTTCTATCAATTGCTCGATAGTAATTTGTTTACCCACCGTAATACTTATGCTATCTTGAGAGAAGCCACTAGTGAAAACTATGGCCCCCGGGTCTATGTTCCATCATATAAGTTTCCAATCTATTTTACTTTGCAATCTTTACTTTCAATCTACATCATAAAATACCAAAAATATTTATCTTATTATCTCTATTAGATCTCACTCTCGTAAGTGACTGTGAAGGGATTGACAACCCCTTTACCACGTTGGTTGCGAGGTTCTTATTTGTTTGTGTAGGTTCGAGGTAACTTGCGTGTAGTCTCCTACTGGATTGATACCTTGGTTCTCAAAAACTGAGGGAAATACTTATGCTACTTTGTTGCATCACCATTTCCTCTTTAAGAGAAAACCAACGCAGTGCTCAAGAGGTAGCATTGTCACTCCGGGGTTGCCGGATCATAACCGTGGTAGGTGACTATAACTTGCAAGATCAGATCTAAAACATGGACATAATGATGAATTCATAAACAGTTCAGATCTGAAATCATGGCACCCAGGCCCAAAGTGACAAGCATTAAGCATGGCAAAGTCATAGCAACATCAATCTAAGAACATAGTGGATACTAGGGATCAGGCCCTAACAAAACTAACTTGATTACATGATGAATCTCATCCAACTCCTCACCGACCAGTGAGCCTACTAAGGAGTTACTCACTCCCGATGGGGAGCATCATGGAATTGGCAATCGAGATATGTTGGTGATGACGAAGATCGAAGATCCCCCTCTCCGTAGCCCCAAACGAACTCCAGATCTGCCCCCTCGAGGAAGAACAGGGTGAGGGAGTCCTGGGTTAGGGGGTGTCCGGATGGCCGGACTATACCTTCAGCCGGACTCCAGGACTATGAAGATACAAGATTGAAGACTTCGTCCCATGTCCGGAAGGGACTTTCCTTGGTGTGGAAGGCAAGCTTGGCAATACGGATATTCAGATCTCCTACCATTGTAACCGACTCTATGTAACCCTAACCCTATCTGGTGTCTATATAAACCGGAGGGTTTTAGTCCGTAGGACAACATACACATCAACAATCATACCATAGGCTAGCTTCTAGGGTTTAGCCTCTCTGATCTCGTGGTAGATCAACTCTTGTAATACCCATACCATCAATATTAATCAAGCAGGACGTAGGGTTTTACCTCCATCGAGAGGGCCCGAACCTGGGTAAAACTTCGTGTCCCCTGCCTCCTGTTACCATCCGGCCTAGACGCACAGTTCGGGACCCCCTACCCGAGATCCGCCGGTTTTGACACCGACATTGGTGCTTTCATTGAGAGTTCCTCTGTGCCGTCGCCGTCAGGCCCGATGGCCCCTATGATCTTCAACAGTGATGCAGTCCAGGGTGAGACCTTCCTCCCGGACAGATCTTCGTCTTCGGCGGCTTCGCACTGCGGGCCAATTCACTTGGCCATCTAGAGCAGATCGAAAGCTACGCCCCTGGCCGTCAGGTCAGATTCGGAAGTTTTAACTACACGGCTGACATCCGCAGGGACTTGATCTTTGACGGATTCGAGCCACTGCCAAGCGCGCCGCACTGCCCCGACGAGCATATCTAGCTCTGCCACCGAACAGTGCCTTGGAGGCCGCACCCGCATCGGCTCCGGTCCCTAATTCGGAGCCAACTGCGCCGATCGAGGATGGGCGGTTGGACGCCACCTCGGGGGCTGCGATCCCAACGGCGATTGAGCCGAACACCAGCCCCGCACTCCCCGAGACTCATGACTCCAAGGAGCCGGACTCTTTTCCGGACTCTGAACCCTCCACGCCCCGGCCTATCGAATCTGATTGGGCGCCGATCATGGAGTTCACTGCCGCGGACATCTTTCAGCACTCGCCTTTTGGCGATATTCTGAAGTCACTGAAGTCTCTCTCTTTATTAGAAGGGCCCTGGCCGGACTACGGCCAGCGAGGTTGGGATTCGGACGATGAAGAAATTCAAAGCCCACCCACCACCCACTTTGTAGCCACTGTCGACGACTTAACCGACATGCTCGACTTCGACTACGAAGACATCGACGGTATGGACGCCGATGAAGGAGATAATGAAGAACCAGCACCTACTAGGCCCTGGAAAGCCACCTCGTCGTATGACATATACATGGTGGACACCCCAAAAGAGGGAGATGGCGATGGAACAGTGGAGGATGACCCCTCCAAGAAACAGCCTAAGCGCCAACGTCAGCGGCGCCGCTCAAAATCCCGCCAAAACAAACACGATGATTCCAGCACAGGAGATAATAACACCCCGGAAAGCACCGAAGAAAACCCCCTCCAGCAAGATTTAGCACAGGAGGATGGAGAAACCAGCCCTCATAAGAGAGCGGCAGATAGAGAGGTCGAGAACGATAATTATATGCCTCCCTCCGAAGACGAGGCAAGCCTCGACGACGACGAGTTCGTCGTGCCAGAGGATCCCATCGAGCAAGAGTGTTTTCAACGCAGGCTTATGGCCAAGGCAAGAAGCCTCAAGAAAAAATAGCAACAGCTCAGAGCTGATCAAGATATGCTAGTCGACAGATGGACTGAAGTCCTTGCGGCCGAAGAGCATAAACTCGAATGCCCCTCCAAGAGCTACCCAAAGCGCAGGTTGCTACCCCAATTAGAGGAGGAAGCACTCGACGTGGCCGACCGGCCACTTCGTGGCCATGACAAAGAGGCCTCTCGGCCCTCCACTCAAGCCACACCCCGTACCAAGGCACAGGACTATGCACCGGACTTACGAGATACGTTGGAGGACAAGGCTAAACAAACAAGATCGATCTACGGATCGCATGGGCGCCCCATGGCTCGAGACGGCATCCGTCACGCCGGCCACAAATTCGACAGGGTCGAACACAATAGACAAGGCTCACTGGAACTATGTCATTATATAGCCTAGTACAGAGGTGCCGCACACCCATTCTGCTTCACAGACGAAATAATGGATCATCAAATCCCCGAGGGTTTCAAACCCATAAACATCGAATCATATGATGTCACAACAGATCCTGCGGTATGGATTGAGGATTATCTCCTTCATCTCCATATGGCCCGCGGCGACGATTTCCACGCCATCAAATACCTCCCACTCAAGCTTAAAGGACCAGCTCGGCATTGGCTTAATAGCTTGCCAACAGGATCAATCAGTTGTTGGGAGGACCTGGAAGCCGCATTCCTCGACAATTTCCAGGGCACTTGTGTGCGATCCCCAGACGCCGATGACCTAAGCCACGTAATTCGGTAGCCAGATGAATCGGCCAGGCAATTCTGGACACGGTTCTTAACAAACAAAAAATCAAATAGTCGACTGTCCGGACGCTGAGGCCCTAGCAGCCTTCAAGCACAATATCCGCGATGAGTGGCTAGCCCGGCACCTTGGACAGGAAAAGCCGAAATCTATGGCAGCACTCACGACACTCATGACCCTTTTGCGCGGGAGAAGACAGTTAGCTTGCTCGTAGCAACAATATAACCAAAAACCCTGGTAATTCGGACACCAGGGACAGTGGTGGCAGGTCGCGTCGAACAAAGCAGAAGCGCCGCATTAACGGCGACAATGCTGAGGATACGGCAGTTAATGCCGGATTCAGAGGCTCTAAATCTGGTCAGCGGAAGAAGCCATTCAAAAGGAATCCTAGGGGCCCATCCAGTTTGGACCAAATACTCGACCGCTTATGCCAGATACATGGCACCCCCGAAAAGTCGGCCAATCACACCAACAGGAATTGTTGGGTGTTCAAGTGGGCAGGCAAGCTAAACATCGAAAACGAAGACAAGGGGCTGCATAGCGATGACGACGAGGAGTCCCGGCCACCGAACAACAGGGGGCAGAAGGGTTTTCCCCCACAAGTGCGGACGGTGAATATGATATATGCAACCCACATCCCCAAGAGGGAGCGGAAGCACGCGTTAAGGGACATATACGCGATAGAGCCAGTCGCCCCAAAGTTCAACCCATGGTCCTCCTGCCCGATCACCTTTGATCGGAGGGACCACCCCACTAGCACCCGTCACGGCGGCTTCGCCACATTGGTTCTAGACCCAATTATTGACGGATTTCATCTCACTAGAGTCCTTATGGACGGCGGCGGCAGCCTGAACCTGCTTTACTAGGATACAGTGCGGAAAATGGGCATAGATCCCTCTAGGATTAAGCACACCAAAACGACCTTTAAAGGCGTAATACCAGGTGTAGAGGCCAACTATACAGGCTCAGTCACACTTGAAGTGGTCTTCGGATCTCCGGATAATTTCCGAAGCAAGGAGTTAATCTTCGACATAGTCCCGTTTCGCAGTGGTTATCATGCACTGCTCGGGCGAACCGCATTCGCTAAGTTCAACGCGGTACCGCATTACACATACCTTAAGCTCAAGATCCAGGCCCTCGAGGAGTAATTACGGTCAATGGAAATACTGAACGCTCCCTCCGAACGGAGGAGCATACGGCGGCCCTTGCGGCGGAAGTTCAAAGCAGCCTCTTTAGGCAGTTCTCCAGTCCGGCCACTAAACGACCGAACACCGTCAAGCGCGCCCGGAGTAACCTACAACGAGACCGCCTGGCACGATCCGAGCAGGCGTAGCAATGCGGCCCAACCCCAACCCTCACAAAAAGGCGACGCCAGTACTTCGCGTACATAACTACGCTCTAGAGATACCATGGGCACAGGGGGAGGGGCACCACCACGGCACGCCAGAAACACAGCTTAAACCGCACCAGGGGCTGCTGATTTTTTAAATTTTCTCTTACTTTCAGGACTCCACTCTTCGGAAGGCCTGTTCGGCAGTTCAGTTGCCGCACAAACGATGCAAGAACCAGGGAAGCATCCAAGCCACGCCGCATTACGGAACTCCCAGGTGGTCTCTATCACGAGCAGTATACCTGTTTCGCACATTATTCCGCAGCTTGCCCCTGGAGCGGACATGTTACATAGTCCAACCTTTTGCTTATCGCATTATTTGTATCGTTCTGCTTTGATCGCAGCTCTTTTTAATAAACAATGCATAGCTTTTGTCTATTTTTGCATTACTTTTTTTTATATATTTATATATGTTCCTTAATGACATGTTGCACCCGTACACTTTGGTACGGCCAAAATACGCTAGGGGCTTCCATACCCCTCAACATGGTGTGAGAAGTCCAAACACTTTAACAAGTACAGCACCCCGAACTTATAGCATTATATGCATCGGCTCCGAATCATGTCTTGGGTCAATAGTTGGGTTTGCCCGGCTCCTATGTTTTGGTGCCTTACGTTTCGCTATATTGGCTAAGGTAGCACTAGGAGAACCACTGCGATTGTGCCCCGGTTGAGCCGGGTCGAGCACCTCAGTGGAGAAAGCTAAAACTGACCGTCATGATGAGGCGAGAGCTGGTCGCTGTTTGAGAGGTTTTTTTGAGTCCCTAAAGACATATGCCGCTTAGGGCGAGGAGTCGGCTCTGTCTGGCCAAGGCGTGGATAGCGCCCCGAACTCGGTCTTCCGAATACTAGGGGCTTCGCCGAAATTTAAAATTATAGAATTCTGTGTCTAAGTGAGAGTGTTCACGCATTATAGTCTGATTGCCTCGTTCGTCGGGCTGAGCGCCTCCCTCGAAGGACCCAAATATGGGAAAAAGAGCGCCCAGGTTTATCCCCGAACACCCCAGCACTAGCGGCAAGGGGGCAGAAGCCGAGGACTCGCCTCTCTCAGTATTGATAAACAGCCGCAAAGAAGGTAATATTTTAAATTCAAACAGCATTGCTTAAGCGCATATGAACAAGTTTTCAGCGCACAGGACAAAACGAGCGAGTTTTACTCAAAAAATTACATCCATAGAACATTCCTCCGCCACAAGGCGGGCACCCTTCAGAACATCCTTATAATAATTTTCGGGCTTACGATGCTCTTTCCCCGGCGGTGGCCCATCCTTCACAAGCTCCTCAGCATCCAGCTTGCCCCAGTGCACCTTCGCACGGGCAAGGGCCCTACGGGTACCCTCAATGCAGACGGAGCGCTTGATGACTTCGAGCCTTGGACAGGCCTCCACCAGCCGCCACACCAGCCCGAAATAGCTCCTAGGCTGAGCCTCTCCAGGCCATAGCCAAACTATGAGGCCCTTCATGGCCTGTTCGGCCGCCTTGTGGAGCTCGACCAGTTGCTTCAACTGGTCGCTCAGGGGCACGGGGTGTCCGGCCTTAGCGTACTGAGACCAGAACACCTTCTCCGTCGAGCTGCCCTCCTCGGCTCGATAGAATGCGGCGGCATCAGCTACACTCCGGGGAAGGTCTGCGAACACGCCTGGAGAACTCCGGATTCGGCTAAGTAACAAGTAACTCACGCTTATGTGTTTACTTTGCATAAAGAATGCCTTACCCGCCGCTATCTTCTTCACCTCATCCAACTCCTGGAGGGTCTTCTAGGATTCGGCCTTGGCAGACATGGCACTTTCAGTAGCCACCGCGAGCTCGGACGCTCGCGTCCTTGAGTCACACTCCAAACTCTCATGTTTTTCCATGAGAGCCTGGAGCTCTTGCCGCACCTTGCCAACCTCGGCCTCATACTTTTCTCGCTCAACACGCTCCACGGCTGACCTATTCTCGGCCTCGAGCAGCGCTTGCTTCAGAGTCGCCACCTCAGACGTGGCCCCTACAATAGCCACGATAATCCTGTCATTTTTTGCAATTGCACCTTTTTATATATACATCTATTTAATTTAAACAAGGTATTTATTACGTTCATTGTCCTCGAGCTGCTTCTTGGCACGTCCGAGCTCTTGCTCGGACCGCTCGAGGTTCTGCTTTAGCACGTCCACTTCTGCAGTCAGTGCGGCGGACGCCAGCAGGGAAGCCTGCACACGCATATTGACTCTTTTTAGACTCCTGCGATTTTTATTTGATCCTCTATTCAGCTTTTCTTTCTGAACGCCAAATAGAGCATCAGGGGCTACTGTCTATGCGTTAATGTTATTTACACATTCTTTACTTACCTCAAAGCCTGTTAAAAGGCTTGTACAAGCTTCAGTCAGTCCGCTCTTGGCGGACTGAACCTTCTGGATCACCGCACTCATAATAGTGCGGTGCCCCTCGTCGATGGAGGCGCCTTGGAGCGCCTCCAACATATTGTCCGGCGCCTCCGGTTGGACGGAGGTCGCTGCCGCGGTGGGTTTGCTCCTCTTGGAAGGAAGTTCCCCGCCGGACTCTGGAACCTTTGAAGGTTTCGGAGAGGTGTCCGGCCTAGGGCCGGACTTGGAGCCCTGGGGGGTTTCGTCCCCTTTACTCCTGGAGTCCGGGAGGTCCCCTTGCGGCGCCTCCAGGACCACCTCCTCCCGGATTGGACCCTGTTGGGACAACACTTCGGTGTCGTCCATAGGGTGGGGGGAGGAAGCCGTCGGCAGCGAGTTCACGTCCGACGAGTCTAGTGAGCCGCTCGACGACGCGTCGAGCCGGTCTTTGGGTGGGCTGCATAAACATATTCGACATAAGGGAAAGCTGTGCAATAAACGAATACTATGAAATCACTCCGGTATCCGGATACTTACGATTTCGCCAGGGGCTTGGCCCTGGGCGGCCACTCCTCTTCACCGTCGTCGGCGTTGGTGGAGTAGTCCGGAGGAGGGATTCTCCCCTTCTTAGACCCTTCGGCCTCCCCAGTTGGGGCGGTCTTCCTTTTCTTCCCTTCCCCCGCTGGAGGGGGAGGGGTCTCTTCTTCCTCCTCCTCATCTTCGTGGGAGGAGTGCGTCTTGGATTCGTCGGATGATGAATCCGACACCTCCGGGCGCCGGGCACTCTTTCGAGTCCCCGTGGCCTTCTTCTTGGCCTTCTTCTCCGGCACCACATAGGGTGCCGAAACCAGCAGCTTCACCAATTGAGCGTCCGCTGGGCCTTCAGGCAAAGGAGCCGGACAGTTCATCTGTCCGAACGTCACCTGGCAGTCCTGTCAAAGGAAAGGGAGCTTAGATCCCGCATGGAGTCAAACTATGAAACACGGATACCCTGTAAAAAGGAAAAAGACAGCTTACCGCAAGAGCGTGACGTTGTGCACTGAATCCGCGATCCTCAGTAGCGGATGCGGGAGCTACGGCGCCCTTGAAAAGCACCTTCCAGGCATCTTCGTACGTCGTGTCGAAGAGCCTGCTCAGAGTTTGGTGCCACGCCGGGTCGAACTCCCACAGGTTGAAAGCCCGTTGTTGACACGGGAGGATCAAGCGGATGAGCATAACCTGGACTACGTTGACAAGTTTAAGCTTCCTGTCCACCAGGGTTTTGATGCATGTTTGTAGTCCGGTCAGCTCTCCTTTTTTACCCCACGACAGGCCCGTCTCTTTCCAGGACGTGAGCCGCGTTGGGGGTCCGGACCGGAACTCAGGGGGTGCTACCCATTCGGCGTCGCGCGGTTCGGTGATGTAAAACCACCCCGATTGCCACCCCTTCAGGGTCTCCACAAAGGAGCCCTCGAGCCATAGGACGTTGGCCATCTTGCCCACCATGGCTCCTCCGCACTCCGCCTGGTTGCCACGCACCACCTTTGGCTTGACGTTGAAGGACTTGAGCCATAGGCCGAAATGGGGGCGGATGCGGAGGAAAGCCTCGCACACGACAATAAACGCCAAGATGTTGAGGACAAAGTTCAGGGCCAGATCGTGGAAATCCAGGCCGTAGTAGAACATGAGCCCCCGGACAAATGGATGCAGAGGGAAGCCCAGTCCGCAGAGGAAATGGGGGAGGAATACCACCCTCTCATGGGGCTTGGGAGTGGGGATGAGCTGCCCTGTTTCGGGAAGCCGGTGCGCGATGTCGCTAGCCAGATATCCGGCCTTCCTCAGCTTTTTGATGTGTCCCTCCGTGACGGAGGAGACCATCCACTTGCCTGCCACTCCGGACATGGCTGGAGAAGGTTGAGTGAGGAGTGCAGACTTGGGCGCTGGAGCTCGAGTGCGCAAGAATGGATAGGCGAAGGAGGAAGAGGGCGTAGGTGAAAAGGTGGATCCTTATCCCCTTATATGGGTGGACGCAACTACATGTCCCCACCAGCCTGGTAAAACTTGCTTATCTCCCAAGCGCCGTAATCAAAGGCGTGGTTGGGTTACCCACACCCGTATTGATGAGAATCCCGGAATGAGGGGACACGATCTCTGCTTTAACAAGACGTGCCATGGAAACCGCCTCGCATAACGCGCTGAGATGGGACAGTAAAATGGTTTGAATAAAAGCTTGGCCGTGGTGTGATGTCACACTACAGAGTGCGTCAGCAGATTAGATTTGTGTAAATATTATTCTCTCTATGGCAATATGTGGAAACTTATTTTGCAGAGCCGGACACTACTTTTGTGTTCAAAATCTTCTATGAAGTACTTGGAGGAGGAACCCGCCTTGCAATGCCGAAGACAATTTGTTCGCCGGACTCGTCGTCATTGAAGCCTGGTTCAGGGGCTACTGAGGGAGTCCTGGATTAGGGGGTGTCCGGATGGCCGGACTATACCTTCAGCCGGACTCCAGGACTATGAAGATACAAGATTGAAGACTTTGTCCCGTGTCCGGAAGGGACTTTCCTTGGCGTGGAAGGCAAGCTTGGCGATACGGCTATTCAGATCTCCTACCATTGTAACCGACTCTATGTAACCCTAACCCTATCCGGTGTCTATATAAACCGGAGGGTTTTAGTCCGTAGGACAACATACACATCAACAATCATACCATAGGCTAGCTTCTAGGGTTTAGCCTCTCTGATCTCGTGGTAGATCAACTCTTGTAATACCCATACCATCAATATTAATCAAGCAGGACGTAGGGTTTTACCTCCATCGAGAGGGCCCGAACCAGGGTAAAACTTCGTGTCCCCTGCCTCCTGTTACCATCCGGCCTAGACGCACAGTTCAGGACCCCCTACCCGAGATCCGCCGGTTTTGACACCGACACAAGGCTTGGCGGCGGCTCCGTCTCATGGATCGCATAATTCTTTCCCTCTAATTTTTTTCTGGAAATATGTGAATCTATAGTATCACGGGGGTCATCAGCGGGGCCACCAGGTGGGTACAACCCACCTGGGCGTGCCAGGAGAAGGGAGCGCACCCTGGTGGGTTGTGCCCACCCAGGGGCCCCTCTCCGGTGGGTCTTGGCTCCAGAAATGCTTATTATTGGTATAAAAAATCCTTAAAAGTTTCGTTCCATTATGAGAACTTTTATTTCTGCACACAAACAACACAATGGTAGTTCTGCTGAAAACAACGTCAGTCCAGGGTTAGTTTCATTCAGATCATGCAAATTAGAGTCCAAAACAAGAGGAAAAGCGTGAGAGAAAGTAGATATGTTGGAGACGTATCATGCGCCCCTAGGTCCGGCCGCCTCCTCCCCTCCTCCTTTATATACGGGGACAGTGGGCACCCCAAGACACAGCAGTTGTTCTCTTAGTCGTGTGCAGTGCCCCCCTCCAGTTTTTAATCCTCCGGTCATAGCATCGTAGTGCTTAGGCGAAATCCTGCGCGGATCACATCACCATCACTGTCACCACGCCGTCGTGCTGACGAAACTCTCCCTCGACCCTCTGCTGGATCAAGAGTTCGAGGGACGTCATCGAGCTGAACATGTGCTGAACTCGGAGGTGTCGTACGTTCGGTACTAGATCAGATGGATCATGAAGACGTTTGACTACATCAACCGCGTTAACTTAACACTTCCGCTTTCGGTCTACGAGGGTACGTGGACACACTCTCCTCCTCTTGTTGCTATGCATCTCCTAGATAGATCTTGCGTGATTGTAGGATTTGTTTTGAAATTGCGTGCTATGTGCCCCAACACTTCTGTCACTCTAGCAACCCATCATCTACTTATTACTTCCCAATGCCTTCCCCTAGGCCCAAATCATGGTGAAGTGTCATGTAGTCGACGTTCACATAACACCACTAGAGAAAAGACAACATACATCTCAGCAAAATATTGAATGAATACCAAATTCACATGATTACTTATAACAAGACTTCTCCCATGTCCTCATAAACAAGGAGTAATCAAAACTACTAGCAACCCACATGTACCAATCTGAGGTTTTGAGACAAAGATTGAATACAAGAGATGAAGTAGGGTTTAGAGAGGAGATGGTGCTGGTGAAGATGTTGATGGAGATTGACCCCCTCCCAATGAGAGGATCGTTGGTGATGACGATGGCTTCGATCTCTCCCTCCCGGAGGGAAGTTTCCCCAGCAGAATAGCTCCGTCGGAGCCCTAGATTGCTTCTACCCAGGTTCCACCTCGAGACTATGGCGCTTCGTCCCGAAAGCTTCCTTATGATTTTTTCCAGGTAAAACCCTTCATATAGCAGAGGACAGACACCGAAGACCTACCAGGGGCCCACAAGCCCTAGGGGCGCGCCCCCCAGGCTTGTGGCCACCTGGTGGGTCCCCTGTGGTATTTTCTTTGCCCAATAATTCTTATATATTCCAAAATATTTCTTCGTAATTTTCAGGACTTTTGGAGTTGTGCAGAATATGTTTCTCAGATTTGCTCCTTTCCGGTCCAGAATTCCAGCTGCCGGCATTCTCCCTCTTTATGTAAACCTTGTAAAATAAGAGAGAAAATACATAAATATTGTACCATAATGTGTAATAACATCCCATAATACAATAAATATCAACATAAAAGCATGATGCAAAATGGACGTATCAAGGCCGTTTTCTCTCCTCCCCCCTGTAACCCCCTTTCTCCCATCTCCTCTCTCGTTAGGAACTTGGAATTGCTCTGGCACCTTGTGCTCTATGTACTATTTTCCTTTGATCAATGAAAGATACGCAAGCTCTTGCACATTCGTGAACAAATTCTATGATTTCTTTGAACATAGTACAATCAAAGTCGCCCACATACATGAACATACACTCACCTTTATGAACGCATGCACATACATCCTACCCCTATGAGCACCTTCTAGAGACTGGGTCAGCATAGCATCTTGAGATTTTACAAAGTCACTACAGGCACCTCGCAGCAGTGGCGGAGGTAGGATGAAAAATGAGAGGGGGGCAAAGATTTATAGGAGGTTATAGCTAGAACATTTACAAAAACGACCACACACAACCATATATATATATATATATAGTGAGTAAGAAGCAACACCGCAAAATAATATGTTTTATTAAGATAATTCCATCACACAAAATTATGTCTATTTCACCACAAAAGTCAAGGTAACTAATCACTTTAGACACAATGCCCTGGGATATGTTCATGTTTGTGTTCCTAAATAGCAAAAGAAGTCACCTATCTTCTTGGATAATCTTTCTAGCCCAAAAGTTACAAGAAACGAAAGTTGAGTAAGAAAAGAAAGTTAAGATTAAGAGAGAATGCAACATAAAAAACATTGACTAATGAGAAAATGTTTACCACATTATCTTTTTATTTCTTCAGACAATGATCTTTTATGTTTTAACTATCACATAGTTATTATCCCTAAAAGAACTATCATGTCATTAAGATTCCTTGTCAATAAAGCAAATAAGGTAAAAAAATGATCACCCATTTTGTTATAAACAATTAAATAGAAAAAGAACATGAATTTAGAAATTATAACAGATAATAAGAAAGAGAAACTGATGAAGAACCCTAATACTTACGTTTTGTTGGTGTTGCATCAATAGCACGCAGACCCTTTCAAAACAAAACAAAAATAGCACGCAGAGGCAACGATCTTCAAATTCGCAAGGACTAAAAGAATTAATGGCAAGCCGGCCGGCGTGCATGGCGGGCGGCTAGGCCGGACGCTGGGGGTGATAAGAGTATCTACAGCCGGAATTGAAAAATCCGGCCCTTTAAACGCCCGCGGACGCGCACAGATGTGTCCGTGGGTACTGATCGGACACTTCTAACACTACAAAAAAAGACACATCTGTGACATTTTGGGCCGAACGAAAAAAATTTATGTCATACATATGACACTTCTATGACAATAATTGTGACAAAACCCGGTATCATCATAGACGTGGTGGGCTCCTACTTCTATGACAAAAAATCATGACAGAAAATGGGCTTTTCGTCCTAGGCGGGCCGGAGACGCAGCTGCATGACATTCTTTGGGCCGTCCATGATGGAAAAAACCGTGGTAGAAGCGAGGGGGAGGAAAATTTTGGGGAGTTCCCGGTTACTGTGGGAGGTCGGGGCCGAGCGATGCGCGCTTCTCTCGTACACGTACGCGCGTGTGTGCGAGGCGTTGGCTCTAACTGAACCCGAGCGAGGCGTTGGGCTCTAACTGAACCTGAGCGATTACACTGCAGGCTACACGTTACTGAACCCGAGCGATCGATCGATGGCTGTTAACTGAACCCGATCGAGTGATTCCTTTGCTACTGCTGCTAACTGAAGCCGATCGATGTTGCCTCTGGATGAACAGTGAGCATTGCGGGGGGTTTGGATGAACAGTTCCCGGTGGGGGTGGATGAACAGGACCCCGTGGTGTTGCCTCTGGATGAACAGGACCCCGATCGATTGAGCCGGTTGGGGCTGGATGAACAGGACCCCGTGGAGGGCTGGATGAACAGGACCACCCCGTGGAGGGCAGGACGGACAGTAGACGGTGGAGGGCAGGATGAACAGTAGCCCGTGGAGGGGTGGTTGAACAGGAGCCCGTGGAGAGGGCTGGTTGAACAGTAGCCAGTGGAGTAGCGCGCGGTGGAGGCTGGATGAACAGGAGCCCGTGGATGAACAGTCGCAGGTGGAGGCTGGAGGAGGTCGAGGGTGGATGAACAATAGCTCGTGGAGGCTGGAGGGGGTCGATGGTGGAGATGAACAGTATCCCGTGGAGTCCCGTTTTGTGGTACGCCACACCCCTCCCGATGAACAGGACCCCCGTTTCGACCGTAGCGCTCCAACACAAGTTCGTTTCCTCCGTTTTGCGGTATGCCACACCCCTCCCAATGAACATGACCCCCATT